>NW_011338487.1:38656-47832 GCF_000735185.1 Notothenia coriiceps
CTGTCTTTAAACAACTCTCCTGTTATCTCCATCAGAACAACCTTCTGGATCCGCACCAGTCTGGTTTCAAGGCAGGTCACTCAACAGAAACTGCCGTCCTTGCTGTCACTGAGGAACTGCACACTGCTAAAGCAGCATCCCTCTCCTCTGTCATCATCCTTTTGGACCTGTCTGCTGCATTCGACACGGTGAATCACCAGATCCTCCTTCGCACTCTCCAAGAACTTGGAGTTTCAGGCTCTGCCCTTTCCCTCCTCACCTCATACCTCAAAGACCGCACCTACAGGGTAACTTGGAGAGGGTCGGAGTCCGACCCTTGTCAATTAACTACAGGGGTCCCTCGGGGCTCTGTTCTTGGTCCCCTCCTCTTCTCCTTGAACACAAACTCGCTCGGATCAGTCTACTTAGCCTGCATGGTTTTTCATACCACTGCTACGCTGACGAAACCCAATTAATTATTTCCTTTCCCCGCTCAGAGACCCAGGTCATCGCACGCATCTCTGCTTGTCTAGCTGACATCTCTCAGTGGATGTCTGCTCACCACCTCAAGCTCAACCTTGACAAGACTGAACTGCTTTTCCTTCCAGGAAAAGATTGTCCCACTCTTGACCTGCATGTGCCATCCGACCTCTGCAGCTCATCCAGAATGCAGCGGCTCGTCTGGTCTTCAACCTTCCAAAATTCTCCCACACCACGCCGCTCCTCCGCTCCCTTCACTGGCTTCTGGTAACTGCTAGAATCCACTTCAAGACACTGGTACTTGCGTACCATGCTGCGAATGGATCTGGCCCTTCTTACATCCAGGACATGGTTAAACCGTACACCCCCGCTCTGCATCAGCCAAACAGCTCGCTGCACCCGCACTGCGAGGGGGACCAAAGTTCCCATCAGCAAAAACAAGTAGGTTTGCTATCCTGGCTCCAAAATGGTGGAATGAGCTCCCCATTGACATCAGGACAGCAGATAGCTTGCACATCTTCCAGCACAGACTGAAAACTCATCTCTTTCGACTCCAGTTCGAGCGATAGAATTATTAACAAAGCACTTATATACTAATAAAGGACTGGCTTATCTAAAGCCAGTTGAGTAGCACTTGAAATGTTTTAGCTCTATGAAACCTGATGTACTTATATGATTCTGTTTTCTTCAAGTTTGTATTTTGTTGGTCGAACGCACTTATTGTAAGTCGCTTTGGATAAAAGCGTTAGCCAAATGCAATGTAATATAATTACTTCTTATCTTCGAAAAAAAGGCAGCATTTCACAGAAAAAAATGAAAAATCTACCATCAAAAAGAAGAGGAAATAAAAACAGTTTGGGTCGAACTCAGAGTAGCTTCTGATTACATTTATTATGTAACAGGGTCAACCCTAAACTCTGAAGAGCTCTTTTCACGATTGTTTTTCTCTGGAAAAGCGTTTAGATTGTAATAATTCCAGTCTCCTCATGATACACAGTGTGTAAACAAGAGACTTAAGTCTTGGTGTGTATGTTGTACTACATGGACATTGAGTGTCCATTAACCTTGATCTAATGGAAGAGTTTAATGGACATCTGAAAGGGTTTGCCCACTAGATGTATGCTGACTCAGACATGCAGGCACTTCTGCAAGAGAGAAGTGTGCTGTTGCGCAGAAAGCATTTCCTGACGGCTCCCCCGCATCCACCTCATCTGAATTGTCATCATGGCTCAAGCCTTCCTCCTCCTCCTCCTCTAGGGTATCACCTCATGCTGCACAGACGTTGTGGAGGATGCAACACGCTCCTGTCACCTCAGGGGCAGCAGAGGCTGGATCTCCTCCGCCCTCAGAAATATCTTCGCCAGCAGGCTCCTCGCCATGGCATTGTGTTTGTTGTAGCACGCTTCAGTTTGGCCTGCATAATAAACATGCAGGTAGAGAATTCATTTTTTTTTTTTTACGGCTAAATCACTGATGTATATTATACCATGTCTCCTGAGGGTGAGTGTCTGTGTGTGTGTTTTGATGGAGAATTCTTACAGTACCTCTTACAGGCTGGTTAAGTTTGGAACATAAATAAGGTATCTGGGAGACACAGGCTTTGTTTTTACAAAGAGGGCTTGCATAGAACAAGCGTGACCTGACCGGATGCTGTCATGGAAATGTAAACACCCAGAAATGGACCTCAGGCAACACAGACACCCAGCAGTAGCACCAATGGTTCACACAGCATTTGTTCTGCTCTTCTGCCCAAGGGAGAATCCTGATGTGGCACACGACTGTGGACAAGAATTCCCCAAGGCCACCAAGGCGAGAAAAGCTTGTCACCTATCCCCTCAGGCCTGAGAAAGTAAAATTCTCAGTTTGGTGGCTCCATTCACAAAGCTTTGACAGGGCAACATCAGGAACAAGATGTGTGTGCTGTTCAAAATGTTGCCTGAAGGTGAGGTGTCAGGGAGAACACAGACATAGTTCATCTGAAAACTCATTTGTTCAGAACCAGTGTATAAACATACAAACATCAATTTCAAGGTTGAGTGGCTTCACACTTAATAAACCTTTGTGACTTATTTGTCACCTATTACCATCGACTGTATCAATTCCTGCTGCCCCCAGGAATATCCATTGTTGTTGCTCGAGCAATGATCTGACTGAGTCAATGTACTGTATTTTTAAGGAAAGCAATTATTTGGAATATAAAATAATCTTGCCTGAATTAAAGGCTTGATTTGATATACTCTTCACAACTGTGTATACTTGCTTGTCGCCACCAGACTTTGAGTCCTGACCAGAACAATTACAGTGTTGGTCATTGTGTAAAACACATTTAAACCAACCGTTTTACCCCCATAGGGAGTTCACTGTAAGAAGCAAAAACAACTTAAGGGCTGTGGTTACTAATGGCCTTTAATAGGCTCTCTACCATTGACAGCCAAAAGGAGAAAAAACGATTTCCTGCAGCTCCACTGATTGTGAGCCACTTCTCAATGCCAGCCTCCATCTCCCTTTCATTTTCATTGTTTCTTATTTCCTCAGATTGTTCTGGCTGCTCCATTTCCTTCTCCATCTGTGCTCCATCTTTTGCTCAATGCCATTGTGCCAAGTCCATATAAGTAGCATGTAAAACGACCTGACTGGAAACAAGCCATGAGAAATAATATTCTGTCCCTACCTTAATGTCAGATACATTTTCTTCGTCCCCCCCCCCCCATCTCTCTCTCTCTTCCTTTCTCTCGTACTCCCTCTTCTTCCTTTCCATTGCCTGCCTATGCCAGGCCTGCATTGGGCAAGAATCCATGTGCGGGACACAGAGGTCCCTCTGTGGAGGCTGATAGGCAATTCCTGTCATGAAAAGAACATGAAAGAAAACAACACTCACATGGCCACTGAAACTAAACACGCGCACACACGAGCGCACGCGCACACACACACACGCAAAAATGAGTTTAGACACATTATGTAAATGCATAACACAATATCATTTTCTCACTTACACTACAAGAAAATATTCACTCATTTGCACACACAGTGTTGTAAGATGCATGAATAGGTTTTTCACAGCAGACAGTGTGACTTTTCACAGCATGGAAAGCACAGGTGTTACTTATGACATCAGAAATGTCTCTGTTCTTTTCAGTCTCCTGGTAAACCGTGATGGTAAGCCAGCATGAACACAAATCAGAAACTAAAGCAGCTACATGGAATTCACCCATCAGTTTTTTTTTACTGTGGAACTTCAAAATAACTTTGATGAGAAAGGCCTGAAGGTAAAGTCTCAACAGTTGGTATTTGTTACTTGATTTTTACAACAGTATGTATCTCTTCTTTACAATGCTGTTTGCCAATTAAGCTAAAACCTTGGTTTGATGATTTTCTAGAGTCAAAACAAGATATGACATTGCTATAGCCATTTGGGTTAATGATACAATATTGTAAGCAAACAGTTGCCTATTTACAAATTAGCTGTAACAAAGCAACCATTCAACCATTCATTTGGAGTTGTGATTGTCTACCTGATAAATGTAATTCCAATATTTGCTCTTCCTTAGCTCTGGTCTGGTATTAACGATAACGAGGTCATGAGACAAATATAAGGCTGCTAAATTATAGATTCACCAGCTAGCCCCGAACTGTGACTGTCAGCTGTTTGCGGCTCAGCAGGTAGCTTGTGGGTTTTAAGATCTATTTCTAAGCAGGAAAACACAGTTTTTTCAAGTGTTTCGGTTCCAGAGCCCTGCTGCCATTCGGCATGTTTCCTCACTTGTAGGGCTTACAACTTCGAACCAAGCCTTCATCCATACTAATTTCACCTGCAGTTCCTGCTGTGACAAGTAGAAATGTCTGCTGTGAAAAGTGCTTTTTGTAACAATACATATTTTATCCCTTCAAATATGCAATACGCTAGAGAAAAACAACTTTTTGAATACATCCATATTGCTACACTGGATATACAAGTTTTCATAAGATTGCAAACAAAATAAGTGACAAGTGCCTTTGGAAGCATCCCAGTCATCCAACAGGACAATATGCTATGCTGTATTAACTTTCAATAGCTGGGCATTTTTATTTAGGGAGTGTGTGTGTGTGTATTTATCTCTGTTACTACTGATATCTCTTTCTCATTGTCTGAGTGTGTTTGTGTTGCGTCTTGCTGAGACATTAAGGACTCTGTTTAATCTCCTGAATAGTGGGTCTTTCAGTGTAGCACAACAGCCGGAGGAACTGTTTAGTTGGGTATGCACAAATGTGCATTTTCACACAAACAAACATGGACGCATAACCACAAAACAACGTGTTCACATAGACTCGCAGACAAGTTTATTGGTAAGCTGCATGTGAGGTTATTGTTCTTTTTGCCTACAGCCTGAGATGAGGACTGCATTGCAGCAGAAAGTTATTCATCCACATTCGTTTCAGTGTAACATTGTTGAGCCAAATCCACCTGATTTAAATTCAGAGTTTATTTGCACTCCCCAATCAATTCCAGCAACACTATGCCCATGATGGCCTAACAACATTTGATGATTGTGTACAGACAGTGACACTTTGGGGCAAAGGAGTTCTATATCAAGGTCTGACTAATTCAATTTTTTCTGCAATTCCAGTTCCACTCAGTCACTATTCAAGTACTCAACAACGACAACTACTTTTATAACTGTAATCTCTTAAAAAGCTCTTGTGCCCAAGTGAGGATGTTATTGTAATTGTATTCTCAGATGTTGTTTGGAGACTCCTTGTACATAAGTCAAAGCTCATGCAGAGCATTCAAACAGCTTGTGTCACTATAATAACAAACTAAAAGACCCTACCCTCAAACAATATGATGCTGTGTTATTTCCATTTAGTGTGACATTCGTTCTCTTTTCTTAAGTGTGTGATCTTTATTCTTTAATGCCTCCCTCTGATGTGTTCCTAAGTCCAATGCTCTATCATCTTCTTGACTTTTCAACTTACACCCTCCCCTGACTTTCACTTTCATCAAATGATGTTGATTGCTCACCACTATTCTCAGCTTTACCACCTTCTCAGTACTTTCTCTCTGCTTTATTCCCTCTTTTATCTCTGTCCTCTCCTGTTATTCTCCCAGTTTATAATCTGTCCAAGTTCAACCCGCTTCGCAGACGAATATTGTTTCTCGCTTTATTGGCCCTGGACTATTGTCCTATTACGTACAGCAACAGACCTGTTTTATAACGCAGACCAAAGGTGTGAGCTCGACATTGATTGTTCTGGCGGTAAGAGCAAAATGTTATGGATTTTCAATTGCATTTATAAATGTGATTACAGCCCCGTGTTCGTGTTTTCATTTGGCGGGGACAGGAGGTAATCCGTCACAGTACAACCTGGGAGCATTTAACATTACTGTAGCTATAGACACCCTATAATGTAGCACATATTCACTCATGCTTAGCTGAGCACAAAACAGTAAAACACCTCTTAAATGGAAGAGTTTTGTTAACAAAGTCTAAGGTTTTTAGTCCTGTCATTAAACAAAGATCAGCCTTCACTGTTCAAAATACGTATGATTTTATCCTTTTTATTTATACCAACTGTAATGGTATTTCACTTTTTACTGACCCTTTTTGATGATACATAAAAAAGGAATTGCCTCCATATAAAAACCCACAGTGACCATGATAGTAGAACAGTGAGAGAGACCTTCTACGCTAAACTGTGTGTGTGTGTGTGTGTGTGTGTGTGTGTGTGGGGGGGGTGACCTAGCATTACTATACTTGTTGGGACCTACCCAACAAGTATAGTAATGCTAGGTCACCCCCCCCACACACACACACACACACACACACACACACACAGTTTAGCGTAGAAGGTCTCTCTCACTGNCATTAGCATAGCTAGCTAACCAGATGCTAATAACAACAAAGTTATTGACTGTATGATCAGTATGACAGGGTCTCACGGTCTTGTATACGGCCCGGAGGCCGGAGGTTCCCCACCCCTGCACTAAATGGTAACACTTGAATACGTTATGCAAATATGCAACTTGTTTGTTGAAATGTTAATAAATGGGAGCTTCCTCAAACAGCCCTCTCTTTCCCGACAATCCCCTCTGTGCACGAACCCTTACATATGGTAATTAAACATTAAAACACCTGCGGCTTATAGTCCAGTGCGGCTTATATATGTACACATCATTCAATTTAGCTGCTGCGGCTTATATTCAGGTGCGCTTTATAGTCCGAAAATTACGGTATATGAGCTACCACTAAACGACTCACTGTCTGGAAAATGACCATTAAAAAAACCCTGGACGTTTACTTTTCGTTTTAAGCATCGTTTTAGGTGTAAACCTTTCATTTTCAAATGCGCGTTCCCGTGACAAGGGGTGCATTTCACGGCGGGGGAGCATAATTTGGCACAACACCGGAAACCCAGAGTTTACCCTGAAGTTACCTCGCCAAGCGAAAATCCGGCTTCGTAGTACAGGCCTTTGGTTTGCAACCACAATGAGCAGAAACACCAGATAAGGTGTCAGTCTTTCATGAACAAGGTTGGATTACATTATTTTGCAATCATCATTACTTTGGTACTTATAACATACATGTGTAAGGCAAAATGACAAATCTACATTCCAGTTGGTGTGTAAGTTGGTGTGTAAGTGATTGAATGTAACAAAAGTTTAGAAAAACGCAGCAACGTTTTTTTTCTTTCTTTCTAATTATTTTTGGCAGTATGTTGTGGCCACTTTACTGGCATACATCCAAAGATAGTAGCCTATTAAGAAAAAGGGTTAAGATGTTGAACATCTAGCACCATCAGTATGTTTCTAAGAAGTCGTTGCCAGAAAAAAAGATATCTCCAAATGTATCAATGATGGTCCATGTTTGCTACATTTCTAAGTTGGAAATTGATAGCTAACATACCTATAACAACATAGTAAGGGATGGCTGTGGCTCCAAAGAAAGAGATTTGAATAACAGCGCTATATAAATGCAGCATTTACCATTCGATGAGGTGTCGGGTTTGTGAGATCGTTTTGAAGTTGTTCTGCCCCAACATCAATGAATGCAGCTTTAAAGAACCACAATTATAGAGGAGATAGTGAAATAAAAGAACATACTGATATTGTTAAAACATTTTCTATCAGAGGACACTGCAAAGGCTTAAAAGCAATGGCAGACCTGTGTGGTGTATTTTAGCTTCAAACAATATATAATGTATTGATATGGTTAATAAACTTATGCTGTTAACTCAATCTGCTTGTTGACATATTGCATATCAAATGGTTGTTCAGTGCAGGTGATGGAGACATCCTTGTAATGAACGCCTTCAAAAATTAATTAACTACTAGACTAATCTTCTTCATCAAATAAGAACGTAAAGAGAGAGAGAAGAAGAAAGGTGACATGGGATTTGGATCTTATCTTATGTGACATGAAACCATTTGTGTCACCTCTGAAGCTTGTTAAAGTGAAATATAAGGGAGAAGGTGAAGAGGGAAGTGCAGGCATGGAGATGATTGATACAATGAGCAAGTGAAGAAAAGGAGGTGCAGTGGAGGCGGATGTTGTGGGTTGCCTGGGAGGACATCAAATGTAGAGGAAAACTGTTTGGGTGTTGGTTGTAATAATAGCTATTCAGAGGATGCCGTGCTGAGAGAGAGGCACGGTGTAGAATTATGTTTGACAACCACAGGTGCAGAGCATGTCAAAGGAACAGTGACAGCTGAATAGATGAGTGAAACACAGAGTGGAAGAAACAGCGAGGGGGGCTGGACCAGTTGGATGGAGTAGGATTGAGAGAGAGGAGGGAGGAGAAAATAAATGACAGTTTGGCTTGAAGCAGGATACCTGTATTCTCCTGTTCTCTCCTCTTTTTTTCTTTAAACTCTATTTTGCAACCGCTTTAAGGTTTATCCTACCTTCAATTCAACCTCCTCGGACCCCCATGTTCTTCCAAACTTGCTATCCAACTCCCCCCCCCCTTCCTTCTCTCTTTCTCTCTCAACCTTGCCGTGCTTATTCTCTCAGAGTTTGTTTGCTTGATCGACGAGGTAATTACCAGGAAGTGTATAAGGATCCCACTTGAGAGGCATGTGTGTGTGTAGAGTGTGTGACCCTATGCAATTATAAGGGATTAAGATGTTTATCACGCTGCTGTTGTAAACCTTGAGGACAGACTTACTCACACACGCACAAAAACACACAGGGAATAACCCGCAGTGATACACAAATACCCAGAAATAGATGCATAGAAGTGCTGGCTCTGATCGCAACGTAATTTGTGATTTTAAGATAGCTTGTATGTAGGAGGACTTTCTTTATTTTGGTTTGATTATGATCCTGCATCAGTTTTACAACAGTTCCAACAAAACAAAAAAACCTGTTAACAGCTAAGATGTAAAAAACCTAAATTAGCCATTAACATCAATACAAGTTCATAATTTAAATTAATAGGTTTTGAATGTGTATTTACTTGATATCAAGCAGCTGCTTGATAAAATGGAATATGTGAAAATGTAGTCACCATCCCTGTGCTGGATTATGAATTTTTGCGGTTAATAATGCTTTCTTACTATTGATAGCAAAAGGATGCTCATCAGTGGGCATGCCTATGTGCCTTTGATGTGTTCGTGATTAACACTGATCTGAGGATAAACATGTGCAGTAAGTGTACAAACACTATTGGTGCGCGCGCACACACACACACACACACACACACGCACGCACGCACGCACGCACGCACGCACGCACGCACGC
>NW_011338487.1:48364-52291 GCF_000735185.1 Notothenia coriiceps
GGAAATTGAGATACCCGAGATACCGGACTCCGGCGGCGGGGGGTGGAAATTCGCGCCGAAGTCGTCCTTTTCACCTCCGGCCTTTCTCACTCTGTCCATCGCGCGTATCATTTTCACCTGGCTCCTCACCATCTCTCTGTTTGGCTCTTCGTTCTGGTCTGTCTGTAATGCTCTCGCTCTGCAAACAGCGGGCATGGTGACCACTTTTGGTGACGACATCTAGTGACGGCCATGCACGCGACCCTCGGCGTGAATTTCAACTTTACTTTCCAAACACCAGACTTTGCGATACACTTATGTCATGTCAAATGTCGTCGTGTTCGTGTACAAGCATAGATTGATAACGTGATTTAGTCCCCACCCCTTCCGGGAAAAAAGGAGAGTCCCGGTTAAGTTAAATGTTTGTAGGAAGCTCGGACTGTAACCTGTAAAATCCATAGATTTAGGAGGTCCCCTAATGGCCGTTAGCTGTAAAAATCCATAGATTAGCCGCACCGTTATATAAGCCGCAGCGTCGAAAAATGGGAAAAAAGGCGCGGCTTATAGTCCGAAAATTACGGTAGTCTTGATTCTTGTGGTTAAACTTTTCGCTCCATGCAAATGGTGTACATTTGAAAAACCTTTGTCCGCACCCCCTAAGTAAAATGACTTCCCAGTTCCCGCGGCTATGCTCGTGCATGACGAGTCTGGATCTCTTGATCTGCTTTACGGTCACGGCTCTGAGTCCCCACGAGTCTGCAGGAAGTGAAGGAAGTGCCCTTGATTCAGTGAGTCAGGATTTGCGAATCTGAGTCTGCTGTTGACTCGTGCATGATGAGTCTGCCTGGATCCCTGGATCTCTGGATCTCTGGATCTCTGGATCCCTGGATCTCTGGATCTGCTACGGTTATGGCTCTGAGTCCGCATGAGTCTGCAGGAAGTTTCACTGATCCGCATCCACTCCCCTGAGACAAACGATAACTTCTGGCAGCTATCCAACTTGCTAAAGGCTAGGCAGATGGACTGGGGTATGTTGTAATGTGATAAGGAGAGTAGCGAGTGACGCAATTTATAGTTTTAATTTGTACGTCACAAGGTGTAGGACTCAAAGGACTCTGGTTAATCGAGAGGGGAGACTCATCACGACCAGCTCATTACTAGGATCCGAGTTAATGATCCGGATTAATCAGGACTCACCCATCTCTACTGGATGGAGAAACCCTGGGTTGATTTACCGAGTTGATAACCAGCGTCGTAGGACAGCTTAGCGAGATCGCGTTTGTTAGGGTTAGTTAAGCCAGATAACTCAAACATATCCAGGGTATGTTGAACTGGATTTGTAGTACAGGCCTCAGGCCTGGCAGTGTAAAACAGAGTGTGGATAAGTCCCTATTATACCAGCTGACACGGCACCTGTCGCCAAAAAGAAAAGCGTGAATGTTACCTGCAGCAACATCGCACAGATGTCTGCTTTGGAAATGAGTCCAATGATTGAGGCCCTATCCATGTCAAAGCAATCGGGCCAAAGCCAGAAAGTCAGCACATTTACATCTTTTTTTGGCACTCAGTTTGTACATCACTGTTTTCTATGATAATCCCTATGAAGCTATAAAAGCAGAGACAGTACATGCGGGGATACATCGTGGGCCAAATGTTATGTGCAAACAGATATGTATGCCACTTTTGACACAGAAATGTTTTATTTGAAAATGTGCAATTATACACTCGACCCAAAACATGACTTCAACATTACTTTGAAGCATAAACATCTGAGTAATTAGTCTTGCATTTGTCCAGTGTATGTCTATTTGCCTTTTTATTGAATGGTACGAATACGTGTTTGTAAGTTTCAGTATGTGTGCATTTGCATATGGATGTGCCTTATTCGACAGAGGAAATCATGATGGATCATTGTTATACTGACAGCAGAGCAGTTGGTCCTGTGGGGGTAACGGATGGTGAACCTGAAATGACAGCAAACAAACTTCCCCTCAGTGATTAATTTGCTTTGTATTATAAGGGCGATGTTTGCCTTTAAGTAATATCTTATTAAAACCAGGACAGCAGCACAAGAAAAAAAGAATTGGAGATAAGGCTGAGCTCACAAACATGTATCCGTCTTCCTGTTCCATTTCTCAATGTATTCCTAAGGCTGAAGGTTTTTGCATGAACAGGAGCAACAAAACATGTCACGCCCTGCACTCCTGACAAATTTGTTTGAAAAAACAAGTTATGCAAACTTTAACCCATGGCTACTAAGCACGATCTAAATACCAATTATCCACAGAGCTCCTTTTAAATTCAGCAGTAAGAAAAATTCAACTTTTTTGTATTCACAATTCTTTTTCAGAGTCAATTTGAGATGACCAGTCTCCTGGGTAACACTTTATATATCCATCAATATTAAAGAGTACATTGAGAGGTACATCCTTAACCTGGGTTTTGTATTCTTCCACTCCTTGCAACATTACTAGTGGTTGTTTGTTTTTATATCAACTGCACCTCAATATATTAGGGAAATAGTGCGTGCATGTGTGATTGCATGTGTGTGCGTATGTATGTAGATTGCCCTGTTATTATTCTATACGCCCATTGTGACTGTCTTACTGCATGCAGTCTTTGTAAAAATGCAAATACACTTTTTTTTGCATATCTTTTATGTAGATATAGGTAAGGGAAATATTCATCATAATGATGATGATGAATGAACCCTTTTACCAGAGAAAAAAGCAGAGAATGTATTAAAGAACAGATAGGAATAAAGAAGACCTTCTTTTTTTTTGCAATAAGGATGAAGATACATATCTCTAATATAAGTGTTTTAAAAAGTCACAACAGAAGCTGGAAAAATCCAAGCCATCTTCATGTTTGGGTGAGTAGATGTAGATGTGTAGATGTTGACAGATGTATTTGATTAAAATGACATTGCATTCCCTGCATTGTTTTTTCTCAAGTCCATAAAGCATCTGTGTCATGCTGCTCATGCCCAAAAAGAAAAAGGGTGACACACATAATAGACTATACTCAAGATGAGTTTGAATCCAACAGCAACTTATCACAGGGTTATTGCTTCATTAAATATTCTGACATACTGGTTATTTACTGTTTGTGTAAAATAATCAGTGTGTAGGCTGTACTTGCATAACAATATCTGAACAGAACATGCTCTGATTATTATATATATATTAATGCTTAACACATTGCAGTAAAATGTGCCTTTCAGTTCAGTATCTTTGTTCACATTTGTGTTCAAGTATATAACGAGAGCTTTATGCCTGAATATCCCACAGTACTTGCAAAGTACATACCGTATTTTCACAGAATTAAGCAGAATAATCCTTGTCAAGGTCTCGTCTTTCTCTATGTCCCTCACTTCTCACTCGGCTAACCCCTCTCACCCACACTCCTCGTTTCACATCTCGCTCTCTTTTCCCCTTTGTGTCTAATCAGAGTTATTCAATACAAAGGGGTTGAGAAAGACCTTGAATCAGAAGACTGAAAGTTGAGAGCTGAAGTAACTAAGCATTCAGTTATACAAGTTCAGTTTGCAAAGTGTGTGTGTGTGTGTGTGTGTGTGTGTGTGTGTGTGTGTGTGTGTGTGTGTGTGTGTGTGTGTGTGTGTGTGTGTGTGTGTGTGTTACTGTGTGGGTGGTTTTCTGTCATTTCTATATAACTTAAGATAACTTTTTACGGTTAATCATCAGTAACGGTACGTCCACACAGCAGCTTTGAAAAAATCTTGAAAATGTTGGAGCTGGGTGTGTCTGAGAGCTTGGGGATTTTTGCGAGCAACGCAACCAACAACCAATCACATGAATCTCCCGCCCCCGACATACAAAGCAAAAAACCCCGGTTCTTCTCCACTCAGAATATGTGCAGAAAGGAGTAGTGATGGGATTTATGGCTCTTTGAAGGGAGCCGGATCTTATGGCTCCGTTCCTTTCAAAG
>NW_011338487.1:52333-60985 GCF_000735185.1 Notothenia coriiceps
AACCTGTCACTCTGAACCCTCCTAATGTTACGGTCAATCTTAGTTGATACTCGATTCTTCTTTCGTGGGCACTGCCCTAATGGTTACACACACCCCGACAACACCATACTCCACTAACGCTTTCTTAGATCCCACTATCTTTTAGATCCTATGTTAAGGCTATAAACAGAGGTGGGAGAAGTTCTCAGATCTTATACTTGAATAAGAGTAGAAGTGCTCAGGTCTTACGGCCCGTCCACACAGCAGCTTTAAGAAAATCTTGGAGCTGGGCCCTAAAAGCTTGGGATTTTTTGCGAGCAACGCGACCAACAACCAATCACATGAATCTCCCGCCCCCGACATACAAAGCAAAAAACCCCGGTTCTTCTCCACTCAGAATATGTGCAGAAAGGAGTATGACATTGTGTGCATTAATTTGATGCATATAGTCTATGATGTGGCAGAGGTAAAGTGTCAGCGGGAAGGGTTATGATGAACATGTATGAGATTAATGTCTATGGTGCTATTTTATGCTACATTCCATGCTGGCTAAAAATACTGTCTATGCTTGCTAGCAATGTTTAAACGAAGTAAACTGGATATAAAATCCCCAAAGCGAAAACCTACCAGTTTCACCCACTGTCTCTGCCACCTCCCTCCATGCCTGGTTCCTCCGATTTGTATCCCGGTAAATAGTTCTGGTCGTAAAGAACCGGGTGATTTGCTACCGTAATTTCTCGTTTGGAATATGAGGAAATGAACTGCTGTCTGGCTCTCGCAGCTTGCACACGGTTTGATTGGCTAGTGCTTGTACTGTCAGATTTGCATAAACGGGATTTGATTGGCTGACGCTTCCAGCTCAGCTTCAAAAGTTGAACATTGCTCAACTTTTGAATCCTGAAAATCCTGGAAATCTTCGCTTTGCTTCTCCACAATGCAGTTCGGCAAAAAGCGAGGCAAAGTGACGTCATCCCCATTCAAAGTCAATGGGCAGAGAAGCGTTGGAAGATTTTTTTAAAGCTGCTGTGTGGACGTACCGTGACTCCTCTTTACAAGCATGACAAATATGGAAAGGTTCCTAACTAGTCCTATGCACCTCACTTATTTACACTGTATGAATATATATTCTTCTTCCGACTCTTCTTTTCAAGTGAAGAGTTTCAAGACCCGTTTTCTTTAGATACCATTGCTACGCCACTGCAGCTTTCTATTCAAGCATGAAAAAATAGTTATACCACTTTCAGGTGCACAATTTGAAAAGACAGGCATCTGATGTCTAGCCAAAAATGTGTTTGCTGAAGTGAATACTGTTGCTTAAACATGTTATACCTTCTAGTTAGCTACTGGCTGATTAGCTGATGCCTATTCAGCTGGGAGCCAACCCACACACAACAACTTTTTGAATGATACCAGCTAACTTGTTTTAAAAATATAAATCTCATAGTTTTTAAAGATGAATAAATGAGGAAAATTGTGAGTGTTTGGACCTATTATTTGAATTTGGTTTCTTAAATAAACAAGTAATGTACTTTTTTTTAATGCTTACTTATCAATGAAAATGTTAGATGTATATTGTGTTGCTCGTGTTCATCCCTAAATGTGTTTTCCTTTGACATCTTTGCTCCTTTTCACATGGCTTCAACATGCAAATAAATCATTCATAAATAGTCTAATGTACAGTACAGTGTTGTATCTGGAATGTGGCACTTTCTAAATATTCATCTTCGTCTAAACTGTAGCCTATGAAGATAGTAAGATTGTCAATTATAAACTTTATTCTCTCCATGTTCAACTCTTTTTCTTTTTCCCTCACTTAATCATTTGGTTCCACCTCCTGTGACAGATTATCCTACACAGTATACGCCAAGATTAACGCATACGCCAATACAACACATACATCCCACGCTTACAACACTACTCACACAAACATCTATTTGTTTATCCATCTGCATCAGATAAATTATCCACAGTTTACACCAACATCTAAATGCATACCTCCTACGCTTACAACACACACATAGATGCAAACAAACAAGCACACACTCTAAAAAAAAAATACACCCAAAATGTGTGGAAATCAAAAAGGCTCAGCATTAGAGAGATGGATACAAACGCCTCTGCCATCATGATGGGGGTGATGCCTGATAGAGGTATAATCTTTATCAGCACTGCCTTTATCTGGTTCGAGGGTCAGCATTAAAGTTATATCCAGCAGATTTTGAATTTACAGATGTTTCAGGCAGAACAAGCAGCTATAAGGCTGGAGGGCCACTAACTCATGGGGTTAAAGCTGTTGTGTCACATCGATGTTGGGTCTATACAAGCCCTAAAGAAAAGTGGATGCAGAAATTAAGTTGATGGCTTGATATATTCTCAGCAAACAAATACAAAATGGTGGTGCATGTAAATGTAAGTGTGAAGGGGAGAATAGTCTAGCTTTAAAAGGGTGTGGTCTGCACATGCAGGTGTTGCCCATAAAACTATGCTGTGAAAAATTGTGCTGTGTTTTAGTATGTGTCCTCTGTCACGCTTCAGAAACTGTTTCCTGTGTCTTATTGCCTGGGGAACCATGGCAACATGGTGACCATGAAATGATGGATGTCACTTCTCTATGTGTATCTATTTGTGTGTGTGAGAGAGGGAGAGAAAGGAGAGGAAGGGGAAAGCCTGTGTCTGTGTGAGTGTTAGATGAAAAGCTTTTAGGGCATGTATTGAAATAGGGGCTAGTCTTGTGTTTTTAAAAAAAAATGTATATGCCACTTTAAAAAGTAAATACATAGATAACACATAAATATTGAGGAAAAACAAGACATAACCCACAGAATCAGATCAAATACAAAAAAAATAGGTTGTTCTCTTTCTCTTTCACACATCTTTTCACATTTGCTCTCTTTTTATCTCACTATTAGTTGGCAGGTAAGCATGACAATGCCAAGCAACAGACCTGAAAATGCAGATTTTGAATAGCACATCAACACCATCATTACCCTCGCAGCTAATGCCTCACTACATCCTGAGCCGCAGCCACGTTGCCAATGAGGCAGCAAGGCTCCTGGACATGTAATTCACGTTGTAATTTGTAATCACTAAAGATGTTAATCAAGTCCAACCACTCTCTGAAACATTTTTGGAACAATATCAGCCAGCATTTCTGAGTAATTGGAGATGTGTTGAATCGAGACTATTGGTTTAAAAAGAATGACATAAGCATCTTATTTTCATTTTTTTGGGTTGTCTCTCCTTATATATTTTTTCTACAAAAGTGAGGGTTGTCATTCATCACCATCAGGCTTTTATCTGTTTTCTTCTTGCTTCTTGTTTTGAGCTAATTCTTTATCAGTGGCATTACTGGGCTTTTTTTCATTTCTACTGTTTTCTTTTGCTCGTTGTCGCAGTAACTTCTGCTCCAGAAGACAAAACAAGTAAAATATACAGAGGATACGTGGTTCATATTTGATCATTCAAGGCCTGAGTCGTAAAAACCATCATACATTTGAAGACAGTATAGCAAGGCTAGTATCAATCACTGGCAATAAAATGAGCCCTGACATACTGATATACAGTAATAACGTTGCCCTGTAGAGTCACATGCCAATATACAGCAGCCAGATATGAATATAATGACAACACATATCACTTCACTATGTTTTTTGCCCCTCTATTTATTATCATGGGTCAATGAATAAACCAACAATTCCCATAATCGTCGTATTTTCTGTCCACAAATGATAGTGTATTCTTCTACCAATAATTATTACCCTGCTGCCACACACAAGTAAATGAATCCAACACAGTTAAGATTGCTTCTATAAAGAGTCCTGGTTTTGTCCTTGCACATTATATTATTAATTGTTGCCTCAGACCTCTGTTGCAATTAAATTGCAATGCTTCATGCGCTGATGATCTGATGGAAAGAGGACATGATTCCTGCAGATGTTGCAGTCCGGTAACCTGCTATTTTAAGATGTGCACCACCAAGAGAGGATTGGTGGGATTTGGCAGACCTGAGGACATTCAGTGATGTACAGAAGAGAGAACTTTAAATGACCTTGGTGTTTTTCAGGGAACTGTGTGTGTGTGTGTGTGTGTGTGTGTGTGTGTGTGTGTGTGTGTGTGTGTGTGTGTGTGTGTGTGTGTGTGTGTGTGTGTGTGTGTGTGTGTGTGTGTGTGTGTCCAATAACTCCCTGGTTTTAGCTCTCCTGATAATCAGCACTGCATACACTGGAGAGAATGCTGAGTCCTAACCAACCATTCAAATTTCAACGAGAGCACAGTAGTTTCTGTGAATGATGCCGGTTGCATGACCTTTAATCATCAATGGACGTGCAGGTCTTTAGATTACAGTGCATGTCGTGTGCTTAATGTGGCTTTGACAATGCACCCCACCTGTGTGCGGACCTGGCAGCTGAAAGCAAACAGAACGGAGGGCAATCAATCTCCACACCAAACTGCGGTGTGCTGCTGGATTTCCAGTGATGGATTCCTCTTCCCACTGTGCAGGTGCAGTGAGGAGGTAAACCTGACTGTTCCCAGGATAATGTCACCACACCGGCAGAAATTTCACTGTGTGCAATGAGCTCGCAAAAAATAAATAAGGTCCATTCTGTCAGTTTGAATATGGTCACTTGTGAAAGCTTTCCGCCCCCTATGTCATCAGTCTTGATCAGCAGCACACTGTACTGAAACTAATACAGGGAAAGTTTCTACAGTGTGAACATATTGGCATTTCAACGATCTGTTGAAACCTTTAAAAAATAATTGTGAAATGAATATACTAAACAATTCTCGAGGAGAGCAGTATCTTCATCAAAAGAAAGATAACAATTAAAAGGACTAGTGAGCTAATTCTATTGATCAGCAAATGCAAGTAAGGAGCACTGAAAACACTTAACAATCGTGTGCCACAATTCATGGAAAATACAGATTTGAAACCCTTGTTAAATCAGTATATGTTGATGATCATAAGCATGTAAAACCTTTAACCTGAGCCTTTTATATTTTAGTTGCACATGTATTACTAATCAAAGCAAAGAGAGATAGAAGACACTTTAAGTTAGATGCATTTGTGAATTGATTGTTAAGCCTATGCTGCAAAGATGAAAGCGTCGGACAATCAAAGTAATTAAAAGACAACACAATGCTATGATTCATGAACGAAGCAATCATACCATTCTTTATATATTTTTTAATTTTATTTTTTAACATATATTCTTTATTTTCATCACAATCATTTTAGCAGAACTCAACTTAACTCCCATGAGTCTGGAATATTTGACATTACTCACTTTAATGCGAGCAGAGCTCTCTGTCTTTGCCCACAAATAATATGTGTCTCGGATATTAAACATGCCACCAAAGAATGAATAAAACATTCACAAGGAAACTACTTTTGAACAAAGAAATTAAAAATGCACTTGAATCAGCATATGTCTTGAACTCGAACAGAATAAGAAAAGCTGGGAGGAAGGTTCCCTTTGTGGGTGTCAAAATAAGTCTAGCTGTGAAACAGAGAGCGGGAGAGGGATCAGTGTCTCATGCTTATGTGATAATGTGCTTCAAGGCCACAGTGCTGTACACAGAGGAAGGCTTCTTAAAATGCTCTTTGTGAGCTGTGCGACAACAGTTGTGTGTGAGTTTAGTAATGAATGTGTGTGTGTGTGTGTTTTTATCAAAACACTTTGGTACTAATTTAATAATTTAATAATTTTTTGTTTGCAGATGCATGTCATTTTATCTGCGTCTCTGATGCAGGCTACATTATTGCGCATTGTGAAACATTCTTGTACCCATTTGTTGATGACTACCAAATGATTTGAAACCCCTTCATGAAATAGTTTGTAAAAACATATAGAAACACTACATAGATGTATGGACCAGAAACCAATTATTAAGCATTGAAAAACTAAATAATGTTTATACATGCTTTACAGTAATTGATATGACAAGGTATGTTGCAATTTTATAATAGATATCCAAATAATTTAAAGTTTTACAAATTATTTGATAAAAAAGCTTTACAATGTATGTAACAATTAAAATAACGTACTTCTGCTGTCTCTGTGTATTGAAAATCTCAAAAATAAATCATGTATAAAAAATAAATAACGTACTTTTTTAAAATTGTATTAGTAGTATTTATTAGTAAATATAATTTCATTTATTTGTTAACAGTAAGATGACAAGTCACTTAACAAAGCAGGTCCACATGGTGGTTTCTGAAAATACAGTTACATACTGGCCTTATTGAATCAGTCCGTGTCTTAATCCTTATTTTCCCCCCATCGACTTTCCTTTCCTTCTTTTTCAGCAGAAAACATTTTTCTTATTAGAAGTAGAGTGTTTGTTTGCTCCAATTATTTATTTTGTTCCTCACACAGTTTTTTTTCAATGTGGAAGGGTCTATAAAACAACATCTGATCGATACTAGTCTGCTGCGACTGCTGAATCCCTCCCTCCCTCTGGAACCTTGAATTCATCCTTGACCCTCGGCCAAAATCCCTGCAATAAACCCAAACACACACACACACACACACACACGGACACACACACACACACACACACACACACACACACACACACACACACACACACACACACACACACACTCACAGTTTTCTCATATACACATTTAATTGCACTCTCACACAGTTTCCCATACATACACACACATATATGAACACACAGGCCTGCTCTAGTTGACACACAGTGATGATACGCCAACTGGCTGATTACCGGCAGCCCTCTCTGTGCAAATATTTACCAGAACCCTGAATAACTGACAAAATAAAACATAAGCAGGGAATACATTAGGAAGAGGGGAAACACTGATCCCAACCTAAGAGAGACACCCGTCGTAAATATCTGATAAGAGTGAGGTATAGAGGAGAGTAAGGAGAGTAGATCAAACCAAGGGAGGGCAAAAGGAAGAAGATGAGAGCAGATAGGGGAACCAAACTGGAGAGGAGGATAGGAGAAGAGATTTTTAATGGGTTAAGCTTATCTCCGGTAGGGAAAGCCAACTGCATTTGGGAAAAAAACCAAAGGCGTCTCAAGGTTTGGCACAAATTAGTTCAACTAAGATTCCTCATGCAGGGGAATGTTAACTAACAACACAAGAAAATAACAAGAAAATGAGTGGAAGCAGTGAGTTCTCAAAATGTCTCATTATTAATTTACATTTACTAGATTTCTGACTACTTCTCTGTATGTTCATTGTATTTTAGAATATATATTTAGTTATTATGCTTATAAGTGGTTCATGATAACATTTTACTTTTGTGTATGTGTACATTATCATATATCTTTTAAAGTATTTCCAATATATTTAAATATTCGATAAAAGCTAAATCCATCAAGTTAAGAGGTAAATGAAAATGATAACTTAATACAGTGCTACAGGTTATGTGTAAATATTTACAAAAACTAAATATAAAATAAAGTGGTGGCTAGCTGTTGAAAATATACTGTATATAATATTGTTTTAAAGTTGTTCCCAGTTTTCAAATAATGTGAGGGTCGGATTCATGTCCATGTATAACATTGCTCTGTCTTTCCAGGTTCAGGCACCCATTTTTGGATTGCTAATCTAAAGTCAGACCATTTTAATAAATGATATGAGACATGAAGCAAATGAGGACAAACAAAGTTTGACATGTGACATATGATGGACTAATGTGCAATGGAGAAGCTGACATTAAAGGACAGTTTGACATTTTAAGAGCAGGCTTGAGAAGAGGGAGGTTTACCTGAAATAATCTGATTCTATTGATGCCGTAACTCACACCATGTCAGATAGAGTTCATTGTCAAACAGAATCAATCAGCTGTTGTTTATACCAAGGTGAATTGTGAGGAAAAAACAGTTAGGGTCACTGAGACGTTGGATGCCAAAACTTTGACTCGATGCCTGGGGAGCTTTCTGTCCCCAGAGTCAGAACTAAACATGGTAAAGCAGCGTTCAGTTATTATGCTTCAAATATCTGGAACAAACTCCCAGAAACCCCGCAGGTCCGCTGCAACTCTGACTACTTTTAAATCCAGGCTGAAGACTTTTCTTTTTGTCACTGCTTTTAATTGAAACTGAGCCGTTGTGTTCATCAGTAAAGTGGAACTTCTGTGTGAACTATTCATATCTTAAACTTTTTATTCATGTACTTTTTGTTCATGTATTTTTTCTTTTAATGTTTCTTTTATTATCTTTTCTTTTTAATGACTGCTTTTAAATGCCTTTGTCTGAATGTCTTTCATTTTTGTAAAGCATCTTGAATTGCCTTGTGTTGAAAGGTGCTATATAAATAAACTTGCCTTGCCTTGCCTTTTGTTTTGTTTTTACACATTATGCTGNTTCATGTATTTTTTCTTTTAATGTTTCTTTTATTATCTTTTCTTTTTAATGACTGCTTTTAAATGCCTTTGTCTGAATGTCTTTCATTTTTGTAAAGCACCTTGAATTGCCTTGTGTTGAAAGGTGCTATATAAATAAACTTGCCTTGTGGAAGTGCGCTCAAATATTTGATGATCTTGATTATTTGTATTTATTAATTAGATATTATTTATTGAAATGAATCATTTATTTAATTAATTTTTGTATTGGTTTTTCAGTTGAATTATACGTTCAGTGTAATCAACAGTTAAAAAGATACTGTTCAAATTATTATTTGTTTTAAAGTTCAAT
>NW_011338487.1:61030-66803 GCF_000735185.1 Notothenia coriiceps
CTAGATTTGCTATACCTATTACACGTAACACACATTGTAATACGGGTGCTTTTTTAGTTAATATTTTTATTCCTAACTCGATTGTAATCCTCAACTCACTGTTACTTACGATCAATCGATCGATTTTGATAAACATAAAGACTTTATTATAACGCTTTTTCATTGAGACTTTGTAAGTGACGTGGTAGTGCGAGTCGGTACAAAACTTAGCACTTTATCAATGAGCTCAGACGACAGGTAGAACGTGTAGTAATAATTTCTTAATTTGTTGCACATATGGTATCGATCCTGAAACTCCAAACGTTACAAAAATTCTGAACTGCATAAGACTTACGGCAAACTGTTTGATCAAAATGGCTATGGAGAGTTTCTCGACGAAGGAGAGGAGACCCGCGCGGTGGCACGTCACGAGAAGTCAGAAGTTGGGAGGACGTACGATTGACGCACCAGAGGCATCACAGTCACGGAAAGCGCGTACGCGAGACAGACGGAGTCGCGTACTACCCACGCACGTCCGTCTTCAGAGCAGAGACTAAACCGACGTTTTAGCTAACGGGGACTTTTAGGAACGTTCTTGTTAGGTTAGGAACATCAATAAAAGTCTTGACCATTGTGGTGTGGGTATTCTAATTAATTTTTCGATTTTTGTTGCGCAACGTTCGATAAATGTAACGTTGAATACTAACAAAATTAAGAAACCTTACAAATAAAAGAATTAAATGTTTACTGTTACGATTGATAACTATTGATGTATTTTTGTTTGTGACGTTCCGGAAGGTTTTTGTGTTCGTTGTATACAATTACTGTCTGAAGGAAGAAACAGTCACATGTAAGGAAGAAATTTTAACTCTTATCTCCATGTGACTTTGATTTACAACCACGTGTAAATATATGAAAACTAATACTAGTCCTTATAGGGTAGACATGAGACGTCAGGACAGGGGTTCATGTTTCGAATTCATCCAATTAAAAATTGTTGGCACATATGTATATCAAATGCTTAGAAACATCAGGTACGAGTATCATCCGATGACGGAGACTAACGAAATAAAAACTCTGTGATAGAGACGTGGATGGACCCAAAAATTCTCTCAGGTTATGCGGATACAAACCTGACAAGTCAGGAAGAGTATATTTGTACGAGTAAAATGATAAAACTTTGTGTTCGATGTTATTTCAGTAACCTTCTAGATGTCTTTGGTTTCACACTATCCTGTTTCTACGTAATGGATATATAATTTGTTTGTCTTTCCTTTTGCAAACAACAAGGTACTCGTCAACATTGGTCGTTTTACCTAATTGGGAAGTTTGGAAGTTGAGGACGACGGAACTTTAGGGACACGTGTTGGTTGATCGACACATACCTGTAATAGGTGTTATGTATAAATTTTAACTTAACAACCTAACATTTCGCAGAAAGTAGCATCAATGATCGAAAACAGTTGTACGATACCACTTCCGGATAGACAAAGTATACTATATATGATAGATCCTGAGATGTTCCTGTTGATCCTAGTAAACACAAATTGACACGTAACAGTAACAATATATTTCAAATAAGTTACTTAGTCCTTAGAGGGGAGGTGTAGACATGAAACGTAGGACAGGGTGTCATGATAGGCGGGAGGGATATAATAAAATATAGTGGCCAACATGCTATAACATTTTATGCGGGACAGAAGAATAGGTTAGAGTCGAGAGTTTAGCGAGTTTTAAGGTGGAAGAGAATTGATGATGATAAGTAAGTACTTGAGTAAGAGAGGTAAAACGATAAGGTCGATGCCGAGTGAAGCGGAAGGAACGACGAAAGTAAGGAGAATACTTGCTTGTGAGAATAAGCTGTAAGGGATAGGCTATACACAGAGGTGGGAGAAGTTCTCAGATCTTGTACTTGTATAAGCAGGGGTGCACATAATTGTTTTTGCCCTGGTTCTCAAAGGAGCACCTGGAGATGTTGCTTGGTGCGCATCCTTAAAATGAAATAAACCGGACCTTTTGAGGGGTACTTGACATTATGAACGCATAAAGCAGACCCTTCACGCGATAGCGAGGGGTAGAGCGAGGGATCACAGATGCCGTGGTGCTCGCGGACGGATTACAAAAATTAAAGCTAAATAGCTCGCGAATTATACTTTGACGACCGTTAATATACCTGGGCGACCCGCCCAAGTAAATTTTATGTGTGGGAAACCCTGCTATCTTAACAGTTCTTATGCAACTCGCAAATATATTTTTTCAAATGATCCGGTGCTCTTTTTTGGCGGGGGGTGCGCATGCGCACCAGTTATGTGCAGCCCTGTGTATGAGAGTAGAAGTACTCAGGTCTTATACTTGAAGTGGTATTACTGTACTTAAAGCTGCTGCTGTGTTATTTAAGTTATTTTTGCTCAAGCATGTGCAAACTTGTGTCTCTTTTCTCCCCTCAGCTGTTAGCTGCAGTAGCTACCAGTAATTGCAACCTGCCAAGAATAAACAGCAGCCAGAGATCCTCAAGTAAGATTTCTTGCCATATTACAAGTTTTATCAATTCTCAATGTCCTATGTGGTATTGCTATGCAAACAGTGAAAGGATATGGAAATCATCAAGAGGTGGCTAAAATATGTTTTTCTGCTGACCCTGTCCAGAGCAGTACATTGCTTTGCTTCCAGGTGGTTGCTCCTGTCTCCAAGCTCGGGGGCATACCGGCCATCAGTGGCGGACTGGCCATCGGGACGTTCGGGACGAATCCCGATGGGCCGGTCGGGCCACTTCGGTACCGGCAGGGGCGGACTGGCCATCTGTAGAATCACCGAACGGTTCGCTGTTTTTAAACGGCATCATTGAAGTTGCGCTGACAGGCGACAGAGGTCCACCGTTTCCCAGTCCGCCCCTGCCAGCCATCATCTACTCTAGGTAATACACTGACTATAGATAAGTACTGTACCTTTTATAAAACCCCACTTTAAACACCCAAACTATCCCTTTATGATGTGACATTTTCTACACTGTTAACATTAGGAAACACTTAAGAAAGAAAAGAAAGCTGCAGGAGCTGATCATTCCTAAAATACAATTGGCCATATGATCACCAGTAAAAAACAACAACAATCTGCACTAAATATTTTTTGGATTTATAAATGTTTTGTGACTTTTTCCTTTGTGTACCTTAAGGGAGTTCTCACCTGACAGCTGGACACTACATGATAGCAGAGGACCAGACCATCGTCAGTGTCCTGAATGCTGTCGACGCCCTGATGCTGACGTTTGCAGCATATTACTGCCTCAACACCAGTTATCGCTCAGAACTGGGAGCTACCCTGGAGTTCTTGCGAGACTTGAATTGTGATTATTAATTCATTCCATCTTAAACCACAGAGTAGAGGATTGTGCACATTTCTGACACACGATAAGTGCTCCTGACAATACAAGATAATCGAGATAAAAAGATTATTGTGCTGCATTCTGTTTCACATTATGCTCTCGTTTTGTCTTGGGTTGTAAATTCAGCGTACCCCTTTCCTTTGCAGTGGTGTGCTTTGGCTCCTCCCTAAAAGCCCAAACTCACTCTTAGCCAATCGGTGGTATGTTTACTTCAGCTCAATGAAAATGACAGAAAGAGAGCCCTTTGTCGACAACAAAAGAAAACCAATTAAGTTATTTGGAAAAAGGAATTGTTTTCAAGGAGTCCTATTGAATAGGGATTCAGCTAGGACTGTATAGGGGAAGGTTTCACTCGGAGTGACTTACACTTTGGGGTGTCGGTAAGAACACACAAGATTCTTGGTAGCGGTTGATTTTTCCTTATGAACTCATTCATATCAACAGCACAGTAATACAGCCATGGAGCAGGTTTAGTGTATGTGTGTGGTCTATAGAGGCTTTGCGTGAGTGTCAGCACCTGATGACAACAGAATCTGACGAGGAAGAAGCAACTGTTTCTTGCACCGAAATGGGATGGGCACCGACACCCGGTATTATTGCAGTGAACAAACACATTAATACTTATTTTGGTTAACTAAGATGCTTTTACACCGGTTTGCAATTCTCTCAATCACAAATATTACCAATAGAAACCGTGTTTTACAACCGGATTCCAAGAAACGGCCACGATAAGACGAAATAATAACTAACACAATAATACCCAATAATATGATATATATATATATATATAATACGTATCATATATCTTTCATACATTATTGGCACCATATATAAACACAAGACATTAATACAATGCCGTAACGTTTATTATTCTTATATTTTTTCTTACCACCACCACATTAAAAAATAATAATAACAGTGCCTATAAAAGTTGTACAGCGGTTCCCGTATTGACAAAATTACTATAACCGTACGTAAAGAAACCGACGTAGTAAAGTGTCTAAAAATTTCATAATACGTCTGTTATAGTAGAAATGACATGAAGTCCTCAAGAAAAAAGGGTTAAATATAAAAATTTATGTTCAACTGTGTTACATTTTTCATGCTATTTTGGATGTAAATTCTTTCATTTACGTAAATCAACAACTGTCAAATATTACATAAACTTATGTCTAAAAAGAGCGTTTTGTAGACTGTCAATCTCATTTGAATACGTAAACGCTTTTATTTTAATGTACAAAACAGAAACGATAAAATGGTACATTTAATAGAAACTAAATGTACATTTTATTGTGTTCTTTTGTACATTGAAAATAAAAGCGTCTTACGAATCGAAATTAATTGACAGTCTACAAAACGTCTTTTTTAGACATAAAGTTTATGTAATTATTTTGACAGTTTTATTTGACGTAAATGAAAGAGATCTTACATGCACAATGGACCATCGAACAATGTAACACAGTTAGAACATAAAATTTTGATCCAATTTAAACCCTTTTTTCTTGAGGACTTCCAGCCTCATACTACCTATAAACAGGACGTATGTATGAACATTTTAGACACTTCTCACGGTCGATTTCTTTACGTACGTCGCCTCCAATACGGCAAACCGCTGTACAACTTTTATAAACCTGGTTCATATTATTTTTAATGGTGGTGGTGGTAAAAAAAAATTAATAGAAATAATACACGTGACGGCATTGTATCAATCTCTCTGTTGCTTATAATATGGTGCAATAATGGTTATGAAAGGATCCATATATATTTAGCTCATATATGAATATATTATATATTTCGGGGTATGTATATGTGTTTTTTAATTATTTCGTCTTATCTGGCCCGTTTCCTTGGAATCGTTGTAAACAGGTTTTATTGTAATATTTGTGATTTGAGGTTGATACATACTGATACACACACCGTTAAACCTGAGAGAGGTAAGTTTCAGTCGCTTACAAACCACTTAGTTGACTTTCGTGGAAGCCTAACTTACCCTGACGACAAGAACTTCGAAAGAGAGGTGAAATCAGGGGGAACAGGCCTAACTAAAACTTTTCCGTCGGACAATTCTGTCTCATGTGAATTTACATCACGATGTTTGTTATCAAAGTATTAATGTTTAAGACACGATACCTATGCCGGTAATTAACAGAAGTGTGAATATGTCGACTTCAGTTTCCCGTTATGATGAGCAATTTAACTGACAATACTATTATAGACATGTAAATTTTCGTAACCAAACTTTTCTAAAGACAATATATTTCAGCAGTGAACCGTAGTGATAGTGTGACCTTTCATAGCGTCGTACCAGACATTTATCCTCGTTTATGAACTCCAGAAAACTCACACCATCCCTATGCTCACGGTAGAACTCTCCAACACATTGCCCCGTCTGAACTCACGCACAGTCGTCGT
>NW_011338487.1:66848-67077 GCF_000735185.1 Notothenia coriiceps
ATTTATGTCTCCTCTGACCTTGTGACTGAGCTAATTGCTACTTCTATAGAGCCTCTACATTTTGAATGTATTTTTCATGAAAATAAATGCTTAACTATTGGTAGGATCTATAGGCCACCTTCCTCACCTGCAGAGTCTTTTAACCATATAATTGACACTATCAACTCCATTTCCTGCGGAAATGAAATAATCTTGCTTGGTGATTTCAACAAAAATTGGTTGGATAAAT
>NW_011338487.1:67122-90895 GCF_000735185.1 Notothenia coriiceps
AATAATAATAGCATCTAATAAGCGAGTCACTAAAAAAAAACAAGTGAACCTCACGTATGTATTAGTGTATGAAAGTTCGAACTACAACGATCGCTTCGAGGCAAAATTCACACGAACTCAATGTTATTTTGGAAACGCCAGTGCATAGCCAGATCGTTACCTGTTTCCGTAGTTTAGATAACGAGAGTCCGAACGATACGCCTAGTACTGACGAAATCCCCGTCGTTGGTCAAGTTGTGTAGTGAAGTATGAATAAGGTAGGTGTGATTTGTCCAATTCCACAAAGGGTAATTCGTCATTAGTAGAGACGTTAACGTACAGACAGGGAACGAAGCATAGTCGTCAACCCCTCCCGTATAACTACGCCTCGTTTCCTTTCTAAGGTGGTCAAGAAGTAGGTGGGGTCCGTCCGTTCGTTCATGGCATAATATATCGTGGGAAAGCTTGTTGTTCCGGAAGTCCACGAAATGTTTTACTTTTGTAAGTCTGTTCCGGGTAAATTTTCGTCGAGTAATTTTCTTTTCTATTATTTTCTTTGTAATTTTCTTTGTATGGTTACTATTTGAGTGGTACTGATTGTTCAATGTCACTGTAAACTATACTATGAAGGGGGCTCAAGGGGGGAATGACCCTTGTGTGCGGGCAAAGTAATGTTCGGTCGACTGTTGTTCTTGTCAGAAGTCGACCTAAATTTTCATCAGGCTCAACGTCCGGCCTGGACGCCTGCAAGACCCTCAAACAAGTCTAAAACGCGGATTAGTTACACACTTGGCCTAAGACATGGAAAAATCAATAGTAAGATTCTCAAGTAGTCTTGATTTGCCAACCTAATTGAGCAAGAGAGCTATCTGGGCAAACACCATTTCATAGACGAGCCAACACATTCGCAAGATACACCGAACTCCACTCCTCCTCAAGCATCTACATAACCGCCTCCTCGAGACACGTTTCCTAGTAGCCTCTCCAGACCGTCTCAAAAACACAAGGCCAACGGCATAACAGTAGAAGCAACCGTGTGAGCGCGACATCAAAGAGGACTTAATACAGGAGAGAGAGGGGGAAATAGTTGCGGATACAACAATAATAGTTTCAAAAAACTTGTCTCGCGACTAACTATATCAAATTAACACGGTTACTCCGAGGACGAGAATATAATTTGAATCTTAGAATACACACAGCATGCCCTTCCGCAGACACGTCAGAGCGTAAAGGTATAACAACTAGGGACTATCCAGACAAAAGACATGGATCCCTCTAGTTATAAACCTTAAAGAGAGATTTGAGGGCTAGAAGGGACGAGTCGGCGGCAGTTACACTGGCTGATATTTATAATAGAAGTCGGGGCACAAAATTCTTCATGGAATATAAAAGTTAAAAGCTGATACATGTAAGACGTAGTTCTGTGCCCATTTCCATATAAGAATCTGGACAATTGCCTACCAGGTGCGATAGTCGAGAAGTTAGTATAGCAAACAAGAAACTCAGGAATCGACAAGTAAGTATGAATACAGAGTACCTAGAGATCATCTACGTCATATCTACGCGCATAGAATAATCTGGATTATAGATGTTATGTTATACGTGACGTCTACCACCGAACCTGGATCAGATGCTATTGTTACCTACTTTTAGAACCGAATTAATGGTTTATCACTGTACAAAAGTACAGATCACGTAAACCAGTAAAACTGTACACATGTCGTTATTGGAGTTGACACAGAAAGACCAAACAAAAGAGAATGTTAAGGAGACGAGCTTGCCTTGTTTTGTCTATCAAGTTTAGAGCTCTCTAATCGGCCACGTGACAATTTTAGGTCCACGGATAAGACAAAA
This sequence comes from Notothenia coriiceps, assembly GCF_000735185.1. Taxonomy (NCBI): domain Eukaryota; kingdom Metazoa; phylum Chordata; class Actinopteri; order Perciformes; family Nototheniidae; genus Notothenia; species Notothenia coriiceps. Next base: position 68,956 of record NW_011338487.1, read on the forward strand.
AACGGACCCCGTTAGAGCAAATTATAATAATCTAATTTAATTAAATATACAAACGCTCAAAAGGATGTTAAACACATACCTCATAACGTTTGCTTGAATACTAATCCTATTTCCCCCTAAACGATTATGTAATCTAATACACAAGAACGGCACATATTAGTACGTAGTTAAACTGGGTGATGTACAAATTTATTGCGTCGCACCGACATGCTGTGATATAGGAGATGACTAAAAACAACACAACGAAGTAAAAGAGAATTAGGTCATAAGATTATCCATCTGTTGGGCGTACGAAAGTGTGTCACCTTTTTACACGTACACGAGCGTCGAAAAGGAAAATGTATTTTGGCATAATTATTCCACATTATAAATAGGACACACCTTAGACTCTACAAATACGCGCCGCTTTAATAGTTACTTGAGTCATCGAGCTCGAAGACGTCCGTCCTGAGGAGAGGCATGTGACGCACGTAGTTGGTGCGTTAAGGTGTTCTTATATCTTACACAGAGAAGATTCACGCATTTACGGTTAAAAACCCCTACGTTTAGCCTGAGGGCCCTACCGCCCCTGCCGACTCTCAGTACTACGTCCGCACCGGCGCACACAGTATGATGATAGGACAACCAAATGTCCCACTCCGAGCCATTAGGAAGTCGAGAGTAGAAGAGACGCGCTTAGTTGACCATGAGCGAGAGATAGTGGTTACGCTGTGCACGAGAACGCGTTCCTTGGCGTCCAGCGCTGCGAGAGGCACGTAGATACTGTCTCTCGCGTATTTATAAATATTCATCTGCGGAACCGGTAAATATGCACCTCACCAAACCACAACCACGGAGCCGACAGGAGTAGAAACAGAACCAACAAAAGAAGAAGGCGACGAGAGTACGCAACACGCGTACAGCGGGCCGCAGTATCAACCGTGCCCTATCAACACCACACGCGAGCGCAATGGGCAGCATGACCGTTGGAGCAACGATATCGTAGGAGAGCACGTCCAACACGTGACGCATGCAACTCTTGGTTTGACCTATACACCCGACTGGTTCAACCTTGCGGATAATATCACCGCCCTGTTCTATAGATATATACAGAACGGTTACTGCCAGTTCAACCTTGCACACAAGTAACACACGTACTGGAGAACTAGGGTCTCAGGAACATTATACCAAGAGATCGATGTTGGGTGTCACAGGATAATATGAGTACTTCTGGAGAGAGTATGGGACTTTCCGAGACAGATGAAATCAAGAGGTCATAGACTCGGTTCCGAGGAAGCGAGCGAGAGAAATTCTATTACCCAAATAATAAATGACATTGCATGGTGATATATACTGGGAATGAAAACGACGATACTAAACACGGCATTCACTAAACTTTAGAACGAGTCATCAGGTATGCGAACCAATGTAACACTAGAAAATACAGACAGGAAACCAATAGAAGCGTAGTTATAGGGAGTGAGAAATTATTAGTACTAAAATTACAATAGCTGTTCCACCGTACTACGATTATCATACGTACAAACTGCCTCACAATAGCGTTATAAGAGCGTACTTCTCCAGACAAGGAGGAGAGTGAACTACGCAAGAAATAATTAACGCGGATCCAGGTACCTACACCGGTCGGGACGAAACTCCTACAAGCAACACTAATCAGAAAGAAATCAAAGAGTCTAAAATATAAGACTTTCTAACGACAATCGAAACACATTATAACAGCTGCCTCTCACCGACGGCATTAGCGGTCAACCATAGTAGTGACACACAGTTGATCGTCGTCCGGGACACACAAGTAGTAACACACACATACCCTTTCAACACTCTCACGTATTTACACTATACTCTTTTGACACTCACCCCACACACACACCGATTCACACAGCACACACCACAACAACCACACTACACGAGACCACACAGCACACACACAACACAAACAAACACACACTAACACACACACCACAACACACACTAACACACACACACACACACACACACTAAGAGGAACTTCCATCACTCTGTGCACACAACACACGACAAACTACGATTTCCAAATAACGATCCCTAAAACCGCATCTTCCACAGAGACTGTCTCAAGGATTGGAACCGACGTCACAAGATCTATAAGTTCCAAGGTCTCCTCCCTAACGTGGCCCCCTAGTATCGCCCAGCTAGCGTCTCAGCCGTTAGGCATACTAAGCTTAGGTCTACACACATACAGAAAGAATTCAAAATACCTGGGAAGGTGTAACTTTTTGACAGCACTCCTGTTATATTTAAACACACAGTGTTCGCTGCTTGGAGTGCAATTAGAAGATTATTACAGCTTATAGTAGAATCTCTCCTTCAAAAGACGACTTATAATCTTACCTTTACACCGGTTCCGTAAGCAGCCTCCCCCTTTATTCCTAAGTAGCTGTTGCCTAGACTAGCAAGGATAAAACCGAGGGCGATCTAGCATGGTATTTGCCCATAAACAAGCGTCACTTCGCGTGTAGTAACAGATCCTCGTCCTTTGAGGACAGAGAAGCGGAATTTAACAACAGAACAGGTATAGGATGACGATAAGTGTAGGGTTACTTGAATATAAATGAGTTATGTCACTACGTATGATGATGTTAACTTTTTCATACAGCAATACATACAAACAACATTATGCACTACTCTAAACATAAAAGACGACTACAACCAAACAGGGTAGTGTGATGGATGAATACACTGCTCTCGTCTGACTCCCCATCGTACACCATGATAAAATACAGACGGACGAGTACTATTAAATAGAAGAGAAATTCTTACTACGTAACATATATCTCATGCACCAAAGATAGCGAATCTAATTGAGTACGATAATTTATGTATAATTATGGAAATTATAGTATTCCAACTGCGTAAGTTAGGACCACGTATGATCTTGTAGACGCGTTAACAATATACCTTACACCGGTCTATATGTGAAATGAGGAACTAACTCGTATTACGACATGAAAATAGGTATGCTACCTTCCGTTATTACTCAATAATTTATGCCGGCTCCAGTGTATATCTAAACAACATAAGTATGTTGACTGAGTGACTGATTGCTTCAATAAATTATATTAACACAGAACTGATAGTGCCGTAGATAGGATGATTTACTTCCCGACGGAGTGAGTAGGTAGGACCCGTTTCATTTATTCATCTGCCGACTAGTATATGCACAATATAACACAACACGATATAAAAATGGTTTATAGTATAACGAAGGAACTAGTATGTACCCAACAGACAGTATTACGTAGGAAAAAAATCGGTAGACCCTAAAGTATTTACAGTTAGTCTTTTTACATATAACTACACGACGAATTCTATGGTTTTAGGTATTTTCAGGTGCTTCAAAGTGAGTTGACTACACTAAGAGAGTTGCTCTGGTAAACGCGTACAAACAGGACGTAGTACGCGCTATTTACTGTACGTAAGACGTTTTGTTTTTATTAAGTGAAATCCTTAAATAAGAACGTCGTACAAAAAACTACCAAGGGTAAGTATTTATTCTACATAGGAACTGTTATCGTTGAGTGCGCGAAACCTGAGCTAACGTTTGTGGTGAGTTCAAGCAATACTAGTAGTAAGGATCTAGAGACGCATTAAAGGACAACCAAGTCTGTCCTGAGTCAACGTGATTAACCCGTAAATGACCAACTTCGACATTATTCAACGGACGGTACTACTTAACGGTGCAGATAATGCGAACACGTGAACGATATTAACAAATACGAGGACGAAATGTAAAATAAAGAGAGTCGATTCGGGATAATCTATAGAGCAGGAGCAACTTGTATCGGTAAGTGCCTCCTAACGATATCGTGTCCACGGGCACGCTGCCGTAGGGAATGGCGAGAGACAAGGGTGCGATCGAATAAAACTGTGGGTGGTTTCCCCTTGGACACGAGAGGGTCGGGGAAGAAGAGATAGGATGAGTCAAGCGACGGCAAGTACAGACGTCCCTCTTCACGCGCTCCGGATACGACCAGTCCATCTTCCTCCTATCTCCTGTAAATAGAAGTCCGAACGGACACCCCAGCGCGCTGAGTTCCGGTCCACACTTGCGAGACAATGGGATACACTATGACTGCGATATATCCAAGATAAGAGATAAAAACAGCGCACCAGTACGTTGACCCACTCGAGGAGCCAAAAACGTGTTCTCGAGGCACAGCATAAACACATCCCGTATTGTGTCAGCTAAGCGCGCTCTCCATACCTCGACTTCCGCTCAAAGTGGCTCGCACGGGGACATGTGTCCCATCATCTAACAGGTGTAGTAAGCCGTGACGAGGGCGATCTCAGCGCCCCCTCACCCTCAACTCTTCAAACAGAGAGGCCAGAGAGGTGGCCGCTCGGCAAGACGACGTGGGCTTTTTACACTCCGATAGCGACTTTGATTCTTGCTCTCTCCTCTGGTAATTCAGATAACCTACGCCAAAACAACATGAACACAAACTATGCTCTCTCTCCTCTCAGGCAACTGACGTCTTCGAGCACAGAGACAGATTACATTAATTAGTACTCGGCCATAATTGAGTCCCAAAGATGTGCTATAATCTTACTGAAATGCAAGGGAAATTATGCAAAATAAATGTACCGCCGAGAACAAACGGGGACTATCGACCGTCTAGCACACGATGGTAACAACATACGAACTACTCTATCGTAGATTGGATTGAACTAAGCTCTAATACGCCCGTCACAAATTAATGAGCAAAAACGGCGCTGAAAGAACACGAAAATTTGTGTACATAAGCGCGAGTATACACTAGTTACTACGTATATTGAATTCTACCTAGGACCAAGAAGTTAACGAGTAAAACGAGAGAATTACAAACATCCGAATAGGGGACAAAACTAGTACAAGAGTAACCAGCGGTGATTATGAACCATAATTTTACATTGTGCCGAGAGCATCTTTCATATATCTAATTTCACCATATTAGAATTTAATAATTCGCTCTACGGGGTCCGTTGTTTGTCATATACGTACATCACGACCCAGGTAAATACCTCAGTAACAAGTTGGATAAGAACAAACACAAGAGCGCAAAAGCTAATCTGAGAGTCTCTCCAGAGAATGGTTTAAGGACAACATTCAAAAGGCCAACAAAAAAATGGTACAGTTTAAAGAGTACGTGACTCGTAATTTGTAAAAGAGGTAACTTAACACCGTGTGTAACAATTCCACAAACAGCTATAACACGAGGATTTAGAATCTAGAACAGTAAACTGTGTACAGATTAACAGCGCTTTATCGTATTCGAGTAGACTTCAGTGACAGTCATACTACATATAATCAGTTTATGAGAGAAGTAAATGATGATAAACAGTGATCACAGAACATATGTATTACAATAAATAAACTTCCACTGATAAGGACGAATCAAAAAAACCGGGACTCGGGAACTGAAAGGCACTTTCCATTCTCTTAATATGAGCGAAATAGAAAAATACAAGATAAAAAGATCAAAAAAGTACTGTTTAAAAGATATATCACAGAGAAATTGTCTAGCTGATACTCGCTCTCGTGAATCATAAACAAAAAAAGGTGAGTAGAGCTGCCGACAACACCACACCTAAGAGACAAGAATACCACCAACATAGGCAAAAAGGGAGAAACTGGGAAACTGAAGATAACTATTTCGAGTCTACACGATTACGTTAAGTCTAAGGGAAAGGACATACCGAAGTTAATCGACATAATTAATCTGCCTCGAGTAAACGTATAAATTGACCCTGGTAAAGACTTCCGCGACAACTATAATTTCGCCTTCATGCGAGAGATGTTGCCACCCTCATCCCCGTAAAACTACGCTGCTGTCGAGACTCGTTTGACTGGTCTTACACGATCTAAACAATATATAAAGAAAGAGCGTTTTAAACCTAAGAAGTGCGAAGGAAGCGACTCTAAGTATAGGGTAGGCACTTTTAAAGACGGGTGCTTGCGAGCCGACCTGGATATCCGCGAACGGTGGCGATCCAAAAGGGTGGCCACCCTAGAGAAACTACAGTGACGAAAAGCCTAGTCGTCAGTGTAGAACCAAAACTAGAGAGACGACAGCAGGAAATCAGACGACGTTCACCCCTATCTCCATTAATTATGGTTCAGCCTAGGTCGGCGCCATGAGGGCGGGCTCCAAACCACACCTAGGGACCCCCACACATCCGGAGAGTAGGCCGATTATCATTACGGACAAGATCGACGGCGAAAGGGCAAGAGTCGCAAACCCCACGTAACAGTTTCGGTGTAATTCGGTGACGTACAGCGTAAACCCAGATAATGACCGGACGTGCCGGCGAGGTTATTACACGAAAGATGCCGTCACGTTGGACCACGTGACAGTGACGGTGCTTTTAGGAATGACACGAGGCAACTTTAACTTACCAACCAACCTGAGTCGCCGAGCCGAGAGTCATCTACAGGTCAACACCACCCTCCACCAAGAGTCCTCTCGCATCTTCTACGAGCTCCCTAAGGAACGCCTGTTTGTGTGTGATAGGATGACTTCGGATAGCTCTGATTGGTGTGTGTGTGTGTGTGTGGTGCCGTGTCGTTTGTGCGGCGGGGGAGGAGTGATTGATGGGGGGGGTCTGGTAGTGTACAGTAAGATTATGATGGACTACAAGCGTGGTGATGTGTGGTAGAGCTGTAGAGGATGTACGCAATGTAGCATCGTCGACCCAAGGGCGACTCTGATTGGACGTACACAGTAAATTTCAAGAGAATAGCGATATTTACCACCACGAGTGGTGGAAAACAAATACCAGACGGTCATAAATTATGCGCGCCGGTTAGAGAGCGAAACCCAAACGGAGTGGACGGAGTTCTGGTATCGTGCTCTCAAATTGGACATCTGACAAGAGTGTAGATGAGATCGCCCTCGGTCGAGACTCACGGGAGCGTTATACGCTAAGTCTAGTAGCTCGCGTACTTCCGTACAACGAAGAAACTCTTATACGTGTGAGTCTAAACAGACTCCAAGTGTCGCAAGTAATAATAGCGACTACTTGCAGCTGATAACAGACGTCTCCGTATGAGTAGAGCTTCCTAGTACTACTCCTTCGTTAGAATTGACACAGACCCGTTTAAGCTAAAAGAACACACGAGCGACGCGCCCGTCCCCAGTATATAACCATCTTCTTATGTGATGAGTAAACACCTGTCTTTTATGCTGCTAAGTACCCTTAACAACCAAATAGTAACTGGTACTATCATGTTATCGTCCCGTTTTATTTGTATCACTCACAATACACAACAAATGTAAGTATAGACCGACGACAATATAACGTACACTGATGTCCGTTCGGATAATGCACAGAAGCATACAGTCCCGAGTAATAAACGTCACTAACTATGACGGGAACGATATACAGAAGTGTTACCATACTACCAAAAGCTGAGTGCGGAACTTACTATTTATACTTGGTGCCATAATAGGAGACATATAAACTAACAAAACAGAAGACCTCTCTTCAATGACGATGTTCTCGTTTTTTGTCACACCTTATAATACATTACATTTATAAAGCGCTTTTTCCTGGTGCTCAAAGCACTTACAAGCAAGTAGAACAAAATAGCATCAAAAGTAAAAAGTGAGGGGTTAGTGGATTAGGAGTTGAAGGCAAGAGTGAAAAGGTGAGTTTTGAGGGATTGTTTGAATGATGGGACGGTGTTGGCAGATCTGACGTGGCTGGGGAGGATGTTCCAGAGTGTGGGGGAGGCTGCAGCGAAGGCCCTGTCACCCCAGGTCCGGAGCTTTGTCCTGATGGGCTGCAGTAGGTTAGCTTCAGCAGACCTGAGGCGACGGGTGGGGGTGTGTCGTTGGATAAGGCCACAGAGAAAGGGGTGGGCAAGGTTGTTGAGGGCTTTGAAAGTGAAAAGTATGATTTTAAAGTCAATGCGGTGTTTGATGAGGAGCCAGTGGAGGTCATGGAGGATAGGGGTGATGTGGTCGGAGCGTCGGGTGAAGCTGAGCAAGCGGCCAGCTGAGTTTTTTTAATGCAGGTGATCTAAAAAGTAAGCTGTTGCAGTAATCCAGTCGGGATGTTATAAAGGCATGGATCAGAGTTTCAGCAGCGGTCGATGAGAGGGAGGGTCTGATGCGGGCGATGTTCTTTAAGTGGAAGAAAGCGTTTTTTTGTGACCTGGTTGACGTGAGGGAGGAAAGTGAGGGTGGGGTCGAGGATGATGCCAAGGTTACGGATGTGAGTGGAGGGGTTGACAATGGAGCCGTCGATGGTAAGTGAAAAATCTTGGGTTGAGCGGGTAAGTGAGTGTGGGCCGATTATAAGTTCCGATTTGTTTAGAATTGTTTTGCATCCAAAATGTAATGTCAGTGAAGCAGGTACTGAGCTGGGAGTGTGTGGTTGGAGAAATATATTTTGTTGAGAGGTAGAGCTGTGTGTCATCAGCATAACAGTGATTATGAATTATTTTTAGCAAAGATTCTCCAAAACAATTAAATTGATTTACCCCATTTTTACATTTCATCTGAACTTTTTAGCCTGCATTGCAGACAAATTATCGGAACATAACAGCTATACACACTTGTTACGACCCGCCCCCTACATCATACAAACTCTACCCCTGCCTTTACACCTCAATTCGATTTCACAATATATGTTGTGCTTATTTTTTGAACATTGTTCAACCTGAAATATGTAGTGTATTTCAAAGACCTTCAATAATTAAATAACACCTTTATGACAAAGAACACATAGTAATTTAACAGTAAGAGCTTAACACAGTTGATGGTTTAAAGACATTATGTTGGATTGACATACTTAACAGTCCTTAGGTTGCAATGACGATGCATCTAAGTGAGTGAGTTCAGGCACAACATCAATATTCAAACAGATATTTTACTCCATAAGGCGTGTTGAGCAATGTTCTTCCCTAGGCCCAGGTAAAATGTGTCCACCGTCTGTAGACAAAAGAAAATTGACAGGATGTGTTTTTTTATTTTGACCTCCTGTCAGGCCATATATCATTATCACAAAGCTTTGGGAGTCGAGAGGCAGAGGAGTGATGTAATTCACAGCTTTAGCCCCAGCTCAATGTTGTCACTGCAAAAACAACAGAGAGAGAACAAAGGATTTCATAAAATTGTTGTGTTGAACTGTCTCCAACATTTGGACCAAACCATGGGGGAAATAATGATGAAAGAGTGAGAATGTTGGCTAAGTTTTAAGTTTTTTGTAAAGACCTCTGGAGGAGTAGCTTTTTCTCCATTTATAGATTTGTGTCTTATTGCAATTGCTGTATTTGCGTGAAATGTTGTAAACTAATGAACCCATTCACCACAATCCGGACAACCTTTCAGTTTTCAACTCGTTATTACCCCTGACATTTTAGTAATGAATCATAACATTTGTAGTGCGTATTGTTTGGCCTAATAGGCAGAAATATATATCACTATGACCCTATGGCTTTTCCTGAAACTACCATTCTACACCCTACCCTACCTCACATGATGATTTCTCACATGCTCAGAATAATATTGTTGTCTAACTGTGGAGATTAGGTCTTGGATGCTTGTTTTGTGTTTTGCTGCTCAAAGATTTCTTAAACTGATTAGCCATAACAAACTTTAGATTTATTGGTGGATGATTTGTTGAATTTCATCAGATGTGTATTTTCCAGGATCAATATGCCCTTCTCCACCTGCTACGGTTCACGATCTGTGCTACAGTCAATTCATATTCTGTCAGCATGGCAGCTTCAGAGAGCTGTAAAACTATGGTAAACAACGAACAAATACCCTGATCCCCGAGGTGAACAGAGTATTAGATTTATTTTGCATGGATAAGCAGCTCTTAAACCATGCCCTTTACACTTATGCTGTCTAAATTGGCTTTATTTTTACACAGTTTATTTTTTAACTGTTCTTCGTTTGTTAAGTATTCTGACATTGAGTGCTGTTAATGCAGAGTAAGTAAGCATTGCTCATCTCATCTATACACCCACAGGCACATGTGTATAAGGTCTTGGATAATTGGAGGTTGCCAACATTTCCAGGTCCTGCAGGAGATTTTCAAACTTTTCTACCTGTAAAAAACGTTTTCCATAATTGTATTGTCCGTGGAGAAATAATGAAAGGTTTCCAAGTATTAAAAAAGCAATAATTCGGAAAATATGCTGTGTTAGATTGGAAATACAATAAGGGAATAGGTTTTGAACATGCTCCCATTATTTTATACCCTGCCAAACAGAGGAATTTAAATAAGTAATTCACATAAAAAATGTTTGGGGAACTTTTCCATCTCTGTCGGACCTGTGAACAGGAACATGATTGAATCAGTCAGTGACTGACAGCTCTTTTCCCCACTGGTGGATGATAAACTGTTGGTATAATGAGGGACTTCTCAGCCAAATGTGGTTGATGGAGTTCTGTGCTGTGTCTCGTCAGATTTGTTAGTTTTATTTCTCTGTTTAGTTAATATCGTCAAGTCTGCGTCTGCTAACCCTTTTTTGTTGTCTGTCATTTCCTGTTTTACTTTGATAATCTCCTCTCTCATTTCAGGTAGTCCTGACTCCTGTGTTAACTGACCTGATTACCTGCCCCACCCTTATTGTTTGCACCTGTAGAGTCCCTTGTGTGTGTATTTATTCTGTGTTTTCTCTGTGCCAAGTGCCAGATCGTTTCGACCCTTATGATACTTGTCAGCCAGTTGTTATCTGAGCTACAGTGAATTTAAGTTCGTTTTTTGTAAAGTCATTTTTTGGAGTCCTTGCTTTACTTGAGTGTTTGTATTGCCTTGCTTATCACCACAAGTAGATTACTTTTTTGAATCATCTTTTGTCTGGAGTCGGGCATTTGGGTCCTATCATTTTTGTGTGTGCCCCAGTCGTAACATTCTGGTGTGCAGGCCTTGCTTCATCTGCAACCAAAACCCCATCACAGTTGTTTTTAATGATTATTTTCAAGCAAGTGAGTTATATTTTGAAAATACTTATTCCTGAAAGTTTTAGGGTAAAGTGATTGGAAGCAGAAATACAATTTTCAGTGTGAAGCCATTGTATTGGCACTCAGCTAAGTCTGTGTGATCAGAAATCGATCTAATCACTCCGCAAAATCTAAAGTTAATTAAATTAGTTGGTGTGATTGTTTGTACCTGCAGCCCATTTCAAGCCCCATTACCACCAGCAGTGTGCAGTGGTACAACCATTTATACCTCATGCTGGTCAACAAAAGGAATGATTTAGGCATTCATCAAAGGCTCACACACCTTTTCTGCATTCTTACAATATTGTATTCTTCCTTACATCATTTCTGTAATTATGTTTTTATATAAACCAGATGACTGATTTATTTTAATATTTCATAATGATCCATTTGATATATATTTTCCATTTCTCTGCATTTACGGTCAGGGTTTAACAAATTCAAATCGTAGAAATGTCCTATTTATGTTATATATGTTTTCTTATTCTAACACTCACTAGATGTTACAATACAAAGCCCAACACTCCAAAAACCACAGAACAAATATAGACACGAACAAATTCCCCTTTTTAATACAAAGTACCTTGAATGGTGGTTATTTTGTGCAGTTTCTGCATTTAAACTAAATAGTATTTGGAGTAAGCCTTCAGATGAAAAATGTATAAGAAGTATATATATTTATTTTTAAATAAATATATGAAACTGAAAAGTAAATCTAATTTTATGGTAAATTATTTCATAAGAAACATGTTATGTATTATTTATATTCCATCAAAAGCAGTGATATAATTTAGTTTGTGTTTTCTCGTACCATATTGAACCTTTGAACTATCCGATCTGCCCCAGCCCACACAGAAGCCCAAATGTCGATCAGTTTAGGACAGAAGAAAATGCATGAACTGAACTGGAGGCATTTTAAGTCATGAATAACAGATCAAGAGTTTCAATATATATACACTGGGAGGGATGAAACCCTCTTTAATGGTCACACATGCAGAGCACACAGCACACACAGTGAAATGTGTTCTCTGCATTTAACCCATCCTAGCAGGAGTCTAGTACTAGGAGCAGTGGGCAGCTATTGTACAGCGCCCGGGGAGCAATGGGAGTGAGGGGGGAAGGGGGTTGTCCGGTGCCTTGATCAAGGGCACCACGGCAGGGCAGGAGATGAACTGGGACCTCTTCAAGTAGCAGTCCACACTCCATTTTTAGGTCTGGTCGTGGACTTGAACCGGCGACCCTACAGCTCACAGTCCAATCCCCTACTGACTGAGCCACTGCCGGACGAATAAACGGTTGAGTTGATAATTTCCGAAGACTTTCTGTTGAACCCAACTGTCAGTCAGCTCTTACGCAACCCCTAAAAATCAGGTTGCAAAATTACACTGTTAAATTATGCAATATATTCTGAATGGCAATGTCAGTGGCACAATCGGGACTTGCTGAGTACAAAGAGAAGTATGTCACATCTTTGACAGGTATTGTGAAGAGATGAAGACCAGTAATTCCCCACTATCAAGTTTCATTATCTTGATGGTCTATTGTTGCTTGAATTGTTACAATCCCTGCATTTGAAGACGTCCGTTGAACCCGAGGCAATGAAGTGTGTGCTAAGTTTCATTTCATTTAACTGCAATTTAACTTGAGCATTCGCAAACCTACTTTTCTTTTCCCCACTTTTCTAAAAAATGTTAGAGTGCTGTAAAATGTAATTTAGTAGCAGTAGTAGTAGTAGTAGTGGTAGTAGTGGTCCTTTTTTTATTTATTGTATTAACACATTTTTGCACTAAGTTATTGGTTTCTCTATATACAAAAATAAATGTTTGGCTAATGTTTTGGCTAACATTAAGTTTGTTCTATATAACTTGTGCTCTGCTAATCCCTGTAACTTTGAAATGACCTCATAAAGACGTTTACATACCTCTGTTTCCTGTCCCAGAACGACAGGACATTTATGCCCCTGCTACCCTTCATCATTAAACTCAGCTAGCTATCGATTGCATGACCTGCCCGTCAATAAGACAAAATCATTTCCATGTATTTCCCTGTAAATACTTGGTCTTTTCTGTGCTCTAGTGTAGCCTCAGTTGTGTTCGCTGAAGAAAAAAATCACATGTCTCCTTTACTGACGATTACATACATTTACTTTTTTTTTTTTTTTAAATACCCTGAAGAGTAGGACATTTACAAAGTACTCCAGTGGTTCAGTAAGGTCGCTTTATTTTTGGACAGAGAGAAAGCTTTTATTTACTGCCGACAAGCCCAAAAAACTAAGATGTGACATTTGGTTGGCAAAAAGTATTGCAATCAAGTTCAAAAAATCAAACCCGAAAAGTAGGGGCACAAAATTAAACACACTTGAAACCAGTGTTGACAATTTATCAACTTTATCACTATGGTGACTTGTAACACCCCTTTAACAACATCATTTCACAAATGGGATTTACCATAAATGCTAGTTCAGTCAGACAACTCACGTGTTTCTTAATATGTTTATTATAGCAGCATATAGTTTGAGTTTGGCGTCTAGGCTCGGGCCTCATCACTCCACAGATTTACAAAGAACATTGAGTGATGATTAGATAACTATCCCCCAAGCAGCAGCAGCAGCAGCAGCAGCAGCAGCAGTAGCGAGACAGAAAGACCTGGCAGCTTAAATAGAGCGGCATGTTTAGGAGAATGTGTTTGGTTGGTTGTAAGAGGGACGAGGTGCGCCATGTGTTAATGTATCATTGGTGCTCGAGTTGACTGCCTGAACTAGCTCGCAGGCTTCACCCCATTTTTGCAATTTTATTTAGCAAGCAATTATATATGTGTATATGTGCCAACCATACAAATATAAAGATGAAGCAAGAACCACTAAAATAAGGTTATCTATATGTGTGTATGTATGTCTGAAAACAAAATATACATTATATAGGTTTGCAAGAAATGGTATGCAATCTTACCACCTTTAATATTTCCATAGCATTTATTGTAAAGCCATCTTTGGTAGATTTTTGTTTCCACGTCAAACATGAAAATGTAGAACGAAAAAGCTGAGCAAATAATTCAGAAAATCCGTGATTCCATCTTTAACTTTGAAAAGACAATGGTATACCATTTTGAACTTCTTAATTTTGAATGCTAAGCAAACCAGGACCTCGCTGTTCAACACGAAACAGGCCAACTGTGTCTCACCTTGTCCGTTTCATATTTTGCCTCACTGCACTTCCATGTCCTCAACAGTGTGTCCACCATTTTTGTTACTTCTACCGTCCTGGCACTGTGTATGTCTTCAAACTGGATGGTGCTGTTTCAGATAATTACAGCTATTGTGATGTTAGAACAACACCTACAGTACAGGCAGACAATGTTTGTAGTTACTTGAACTATGCAATTGGTTTACTGAAGTCTAGACCAAAGAATACCAAGAGATAGATAGATAGATAGATAGATAGATAGATAGATAGATAGATAGATAGATAGATAGATAGATAGATAGATAGATAGATAGATAGATCAGTAGGTACATGGATAGATGGAGTGATTTATTCATTGACAGATCATTTATTGATCACAAATTGAAAAACATTTGTTTTACAGCAGCAGTGTGCTCAGGCATTAAAATATTAAAAAGGTGGAATAAATATAAATATATCTACAGTAGAGAAGACATAGATCACAAATAATACATAATGTAAAATACTCTTGGTAAATTAAAATGTTCCATAAAGGACCATATGGAACATGTCAGCATAAATAACCTAGTCTAGAAAGATCTTAATACCCTTGACACCTTTCTTTTCAGTGTGTCCAATATCACAATATAAGCTATACTTTATCATAATGTTGGTGATTTACTCTGCAAGTGGTGAGGTGCTCTGCATGGGGCCTATATTTGTATTTTATGAGTTTTCTTTACTCTTTATTTGTCAAGAAGTTCTGTGAAGGCAGCATTCCAATTACTTTATTCATTTTTGTTCCATGCACTCTTGGATTGTAGAAACCTTTCCTCAAATATATTTGTGGATAACATATATACTTCATGATAAGCTAATTGTTGAATGTGTTTTGGTAAAGTGAGTGCAGCCTCACGCCTGAGAGACAATGGGCCATGTTCTACTGAGAACACTCAGTTGCTAATGATAGTTTGGTCAGCCCTTTAATTGAAAGATAATTGAAATAGCTCTTTGCCTCTTAGGTTAATTGTGTCTTAATTTGTTGGGTTTTTCCCAGGTCTATTTAACTCAGAATCCTTTCTGCACTGTTTGTCTGAGTCACTTTTATACCCGCCAACCAAAAACAATTACATTTCCTAGCTCTCATTCTAAATTTGAATACCTCAAATAAATGTGCTGTTGTTAAAATGGAAATACCAGGGCGAAGTATGGGCAACAGACATTTCTTCTGCCAATGTCACCATAAAATAACTAACAATAAAACAAATAACATTAAGATAAATGAATGAAATCAATAATGGGGACAAATGTAAACGCTCAAATGTTATGCAATGTTCATGAAACATAGTTTGTGTTTTGAGATACTGTGACTTCAACCTATATACATAATTTGTACAGTCAAATGTTCTTTGATTTAGTGGGCACATATTGCATTGTCCGATCTATTCAGATATATCCTGAAGTGCTCTTCTTTCATCGACCCCCTGCCAGTTTAAAATGTATGTGAGCATCTCCAGATATCAATATACCATCTGGAGTAAGATGCCACAAGACTTTTATTAACAACAAATAATGTTAAAGTCTTGTGCATATTGCTTGTCACTGTACATATACAATACATACATTTTGCCTCTTGTACTTGGCATAATTCCATCTCAAGTGGAAGTGAAATTAAAGTGTAGCAAGGCTGTCTCTTATCTGTGAGACATGATAACAATGCAGCTCACTGTTTTTTGCAGGGCAGCATGGGAATCTTCGAGGAAGCTGAACTCCTGGTGATCTGGAATGATTTTGGCACTAAGACACCCTGGAATATATCTGACTCCTCGAGCAGTTCACTACTGAATGCGTTTTAAACACACACAAAAGCACACAAATAGACACACACTGCCCATGATTTTTTATGTTGTGGTGGCCAGAGTTGGGTAACACCTCAAAGTAACGCGCTACTGTAATAATATTACATTTTTCGGTAACGGAGTAATGTAACGTGTTTAAAAAAATGTTATAAAATCAGTAGGGCCGGGACTTTAACGCGTTAATTAAGATTAATTAATTACACAAAAATTAACGCGTTAAAAAAATTAACGCATTTTAATCGCACTTGTTTTTGCACCGCGGAACGTTTCTCACTGGATGAGTTTCAGGGGTACCGATTATACTGGAGCACCAACTAACGTTCATTACTTCAGACAACAACAAACCACAGTGAACAATAGTCAAACGTGAACGAAGAAGCTGATGAGACCGCTTTGGTTGGCCCCGTGAATGGGACATTTTGTTTTAAAAAACGGACGGATGGAAGCATCGATAAGAGCACGGTTGTTTGCAAATTATGCAAAAAAGAATTCGCATATCTGACTGCAGCACATCATAGTATAGCCTCTTTTCTAAAGTCAACCTCTCAAGCAAAACATATGAGCTGACTAGCGTGGAAGCTAGCGTGGACGTTAGCCCGACTCGGAGTACAAGGACCACCACCCAATTCGCGTTGAATCAAACGTGGGCCTATGCAACAGAGAGATTTTATTTTTCATCAGGATATTGGATAGAATAGAATAGAGGGATTTGAGGTCAATCCACTGGCACTTTTTTATTCTTATGTTTAAATGGTACACTTTATGTTGAAACTGTTTATTACGTTTGTTGTGCAACTGCACTTAAAGTTGAACTGTTTATTGTTTTTGGCCAGGTAATTGAGAAGTGGACTGAAATTGATTAGATTTTTTTTAAATCAACTGTGTAAAACCAACAAAGTCTGTTATGGCCTCCTGAAGCCAACAGGAGAGATGTCAGCTTTCTAATAGGTTCCAGGGTTTCCAATGTTCTGAATGTACTTGAAGTATGTGCTTTACTTAAAAACAAAGTTGTTCATAGTTTACAGAAGGTCTAGCCTAACCTATAGGCTACCTGAATCTCTGAAATGTACTATATTCCTAAATATGCTAATTGCTACACTTTATGGCAAAAATGGCACTTTTCTTGTTGGTCTTGGTAAGAACCTCCTTTGAAAAAAATAAACCAACTGTTTTGTTTGCTTAAGCTTATGTATTCAGTCCATATTCAAGTATACTAAAATCCATGTGAAAAAATTGCTTTCTCACTGTTCTCAGGTCAAATATTTATTGCCGATTAAAAATGCGATTAATTGCGAGTTAAAGTAATTACCAAAGCCTGGTAATTGAATTAGATTAATTTTTTTTAATCGAGTCCCGGCCTAAAATCAGTAATCACAGTTAGCCCTACTAACATAAAGAATTACTAGATTAATCCCATTTTTTTTTTTTTTTTGACAGAACAAGAGGGATTTCCGCCGCAGTTTATATTTAACGTAACATCTTTCCGCGGACTTGTGCGCCACATGCAGTTGCATAAAACATGGCTGACACATCATCCAACAGTAGGGGTGTAACGGTATACGTACCCATCCATCCATCCATCTTTCCGCTTATGCCGTGGTCGGTCCGGAGGTAGCAGTTCCAGCAGAGACCCCCAACCTTTTTTCTCGTGGCCACATCAACAGCTCATGAATGGGTGATCCCAAGGCGCTCCCGGCACGCGAAGATATATAATCCCTCCCACCCTGGTCCTAGGTCTACCCCTCTGTCTCTTCCCAGCTGACGTTGCTGGAACACCTCCTAGGAGTCGCCCAGGTGGCATCCTAACTAGGTCCCGAACACCCTCAACTGGCTTCCTTTCGACGGCGAAGTAGTAGTGGGTTCAACTAAAGAGTCCCTCCCGGATACCAAAACCTTGCTCACCCTTAATCCCTAAGGGGAGACACCGCCACCCTGCGAGAAAACCCATCTCGGCCCATGTACCGCGATCTCGTCTTTCAATCATCGAACATCTTCATGGACCCTATTGTAGCAGAGGCAACTGGATGTCCCCACCGGGAGACCCACCCCGACATGGTGGCGGTTAGCCAAAAAGTGCACCAAGACCCTATTTAGGGCCAATGGTATGTCACTTCGGGAGACCACCGACTGGTGGGCGGTTGAGAGCCCAAAGTGACAGACCTAATTGTTAAGACCTATTTAGCAGGCAATGGACTCCACTTCTCGGGAAGAACCGACCGTCGAAGACGGGTGCGGCTTAGCCAAAGTGGACAGACCTACGAATGTTCAGACTATATTACAGGCAATGACGTCCACGCTCTCGGGAGATGAGACCTCCAGCTGTTCCCTGAAAGGAGGACTTTGTGTTATTTCACTCATACCAGGACAGAGACCCGGCGGGAAATTCCTCCTCTGTGGCCCGCCCAAGACCCCACAAAGGACGGACTAAAGATCCAGCCATGTGTTCCCCTTGAAATGGGGACTCCAGGGTTATTTCACACATCCAGGTCAGAGACCGGGGAAATCACCTCTCTGTGGCCCCTCCAGACCCCCAACAGGAGTGGACCACAAGACCCCAGCCATGTGTCCACTATCGACATGGGGCACCTCCATAACCGTTGCACACGTGAGTCCCCCGGGACTCCCGGACTTAGCCACTCCCCCTACGGACTAAACCCCAGATGATCACACCCTAAAAGAAACCTCATGCCCTGGTAACCTAAAAGGGTGGATTGTTTGCGGTGCTTTAACCAGTCCGCACATCGCTCCCAATCGGCCTTCTTCATGACACCCACCACGCTCTTTGGAGGATAATTCTCATGCTCCTGGTAAACCTTTAAATAGGTCTGATACTACCAGGGCTCAATCAACGCACTTTTACAAGCCAGAAATAATGTTTAAAATGGTCCCAGGGGAAAAGTGTTTTTAAACGTTTGGAGAGAGTTGTAGTCTGTCATTTTGCACGATATCATTTAAACATTGGGGACATCTCCTGGAAATGCCCAGAATAATGTCATTTCCAGGAGAGGGTCAATGTTAAAATGATATCCCTGCAAAATGACAAGGCCTATTAACCCAGGAACAAGTGTTTTGGAAAGGCGGGGAAAAAGGTTGTTTAAAAAATTACTCTGATACCTCCCAGGGCCGCACCGCATTTTACAAGCAGGGAAGGGTGTCTGATCCTGGGTTAAACCATTGTTTAACAATAGTCCTGACACCTGGCTACTGCGTATTTGCCCCACTGGGGAACCTTCAAGGTTATTTCATGTTTTATTATTTATTAATTCACATGATTTTACAAAAAACATTAACACAGTATAATATATACAATAATAATAAATAACAATAATACATAAAAAACATGAAAAAGTGGTGGAAAATGAGAAATGTATCCGAAAATAGTGGCCTCATAATGCGGCCATTGGACAAGTAGCCAGAGACCACAAGGCACACACACATGGCAGAGATCAGGGGCGGGAGCCACAATGGCCCTTTTTTTACCAGAAATAAGTCCTCTGAGAGGCGGGAGACTCAGAGGACAGGCTGCAGTCACCTCACTTTTGGTAAACCCAGGAAAGGACAGGAAAATTTCTGCTGCGTGAGTGGTTAAAAGCCGCATTAAGCTGTTTTAATCCGACAGCCGGCTGATGCGCACGGAGTCTGGCCGTTTCGTTAAACATTTGAATGCACGGAAATCCGTCCGTTTTCCCGTTAAACGCCGGCCTGGAGCCTGTGCAGGAACCCCGAGTGAGAGCCTCCAGACTGTGTGCAACTGTGGTTAGGAACCCCATATGACGGTGGTACGATGAGTGTTAAAAAGGCATTCATCTGTTTAATCCGAAAGCCGCAGAGGTGGCTGACGGAAGCCAGGGCGGAAACAATTGTTATTTTACCCCAGGAATACAATGTTGGGCAAGGCGGGGAAAGGATCCTGCAAGCCCCTCCATAACGGTAATGAATGAAATTAAGAAATGTTATTTCCAGGGCAAGAAAGCGGGTTTTTTTAAATGTCGAAAAAATATTTTAACTGTTTAAAAGCACAAAGTGATGTTGAGTGCAGTTCCCCATGTGGTCCCCACAGGAGGGCGCATCTCCCAGGGAGCAACAGTGCATAATATAAGAAATACAAACAAAAACAGGGCAAATAATGGATTTTAAAGTGCAAGGGAAGCTCCGCACCACACACAGGTAACTTCCTAAATCCCCACCATGGGACCACGGTGATTTAACTAGTTTCCGCGGGGGGAAAGAGTGGCTGAAAATAATCGGATAACCCTTGCTCCACAGTCTGGTAAAAAGTCCAGATTGGTCAGAGACCCATAGTAAAATGCAGGGTCGGGCCGGGTCAGTGCTTGGATGGGAGAACTGCCTGGGAATAGCCCCAGTGCTGTAAGCTTTTTTAAATGCAGCTACATGCATGTGACAAGGTAAGATTTATACCTAAAAGCAATGCTAAGCGTGGGTGGATTAGTTTTCAAACGCATGCACACCTGCCATGTCAGTCTTCCATGCAAATAGACCGGAAAAACACCTCGATTAGCCTCACACACCCCCGAAGGACGGCAAGCCAGCTCCAGCACGGCTCCCTCACATGCACACTCTGCTTCATGTCATCTTCATCAAATAGACCTGGGGAAACACCCTCGATTTAGCCCGCCTCACACACCCCCGAAGGACGACTAAGCAGCTCCAGCAACGGCTCCCTCCACATGCCCACTCTTGCTCATTCAGTCTTCCATCAAATAGACCGGGGAAAAACACCCTCCGATTTAGCCCCTCACACACCCCCGAAGGACCGGACTTAAAGCAGCTCCAGCACGGCTCCCTTCACATGCACAACTCCCTGCTCATGTCAGTCTTCCATCAAATAGACCGGGGAAAACCACCTCGATTTAGCCCCCACCACACCCCCCCGAAGGACGGAACTGAGGACCTCCGCAACAAAGTGGCACTCTCCATAAAACCGTCGTGTCACCGTGAGTCCCCGGGCCCCCCGGTACTTAGCAACCCCCACGGATCTTAAGAAACCAGATGATCACACCCTAAAGAACCTCCATGCCCCTGGTAACCCTCAAAGGGGTTGGATTTTGCTGTGCTTACCGTCCCCGCACATCGGCCCAGTCCTTTCGGCTTCTTCAATGACACCACCACCGCCTTCTTTGGAGGAATTCTCATGCCTCCTGGTAACCTTTAAATAGTCCTGATACAACAGGGCTCATCACCCGCACTTACAAGCCAGAAATAATGTTTAAATGGTCGGGGAAAGGTTTTTAAAACGCTGAAGAGTTTGTAGTCCTGTCATTTTGGCAGCCGATATCATTTAACATTGAACATCTCCGTGGAAATGCAAGAATATGTCCATTTCCAGGAGAGGGTCAATGTTAAATGATATCCTGCAAAAGACAGGCTAAAACACCCCAGGGATACGGTTTGAAAAAGGCGGGGAAAAGTGTTTTAAAATAGTCGGAAAAGTTGTTTTTTAACGTCTGGAAGAAGAGTTGTAGGGCCTATCAATTTTGCAACCCCGAGATATCAATTAACCATTGATCATCTCGGAAATGCCACCAGAATATGTCCATTTTCAGGGAGAGGGTCAATTGTGTAAAATGATATCCTGCAAAATGACAGGCTAAACACCCAAGGGATACGTGTTTGAAAGGGCGGGAAAAGTGTTAAAATTAGTCTGATACGTCCGGGCGCATCACCGGCATTTTTACAAGCCAGGGAAGGTGTCTGATCCTGGGTAAACATTGTTTTAAATAGTCCTGACACCTGGCACTGTATGCCCCTGGGAAACCTCCAAGGGTATACTAATTGTTTTTTTTATTTATTTATTAATAATCACATCATTTGTACAAAAACAGTATACACAAATATATGTAGATAAACATAAATAATTAGTGTTTAATTAATATATTTCTGTATGACTGTTTTTGTCAAAATGAGTGTGATTATTAAATAAAAT
>NW_011338487.1:90940-120450 GCF_000735185.1 Notothenia coriiceps
CACAATACAAAACATCAATGGTTTATTTATATAACCGCCCCAATATCGACAAATGTTACTGTTCAGGTGGACTCACAGTTTGGTACAGAATTATCAGTATGACAATAGACATCTGTCTTAACCCCTCAATCGTACAAGGAAAAACTTCCAGAGAAAACCCACCAGTTTAAAGGGAAAAATGGAAGAACTCAGGGAGAGCAACAGAGGAGGATCCCTCTCCAGGACGGACAGACGTGCAATAGATGCCGTGTGTAAATTGAGACATACATTTGCAACATAGGTAGTCCAAGATGTTTCGGAAATGCATGTGTGTAAATAGCTGAAACCACAGTATATCCATCCAGGACTTATGTCCAGGACCACAAGCACGGCTATCAAGATCAGGGGGGACTCGCAATCCACGACACAGGACCGCAGGTCATCCATGGATCCGGATCCCGGCGTATATAGAACCCAAAAACGAATAGCAAATTGGGGAAGACTGGGATTAATCGGAACATGAAGTAACAGGTATAGGACAGAGAGAAGGAAAGAAGTAAGATGATCCCCCGACAAACTAAGCCTATATCAAGACAAAACTAGGGGCTGAATCTAATCAGCCCTAAACTAGTAAACAAAGACTTTATATCTAAAAAGGAAAGGTCTTAAGCGCACTCTTAAAAACGGATAAGGGTGTCTCCGACCGAACACAAACTGGAAGCTGAATTACCACAAGAAGTGGGCTTGATAAGAAAAAGGCTCTGGCTCCCATTGTACTTTTAGAGAACTCCTAAGGACAACCAACAACTGCATTCTTGGAACGCAATGCCACTAAGTAGGACAATTAGGGTATAAATGAGTTCTTTATAGGTAAGATGGCGCCTGCCCATTGTAAGGGCTTGATAGGCCGAGAAGAAAGAATTCTTAAATTCTATCCTGTGTTTCTTAGGGAGCCAGTGATAAGGCAAGTCCAGAACAGAGAAAGTGTGTCCCTTTTCCTAATCTGGTTATACACGAGCTGACAGAGCATTTGGGATCACAGAAGGACTTGCTACTTCTTGGTTACAAAGCCAACATAGGGATACACTACTCGACTATTCCACTTGCATCGATTAGAGGAACAAAATTAAAATAGCCTGATTTCCGCAATGTTACGTAAGATGTTAAAAGTAGGCTCCTTGAAATTGATTTTATGTGGGGTGTTAAAGGATTAATCCCTGATTCAAATATAACCAGAGCTGTCTGCTGTGCTACTTGTGTTCTAAAGCCAGACTGGAAAATCTTCAAATAAATCATAGTTTTTTAAGGCGTAATCACACAGCTGTTGCGCCTGCTTCTCAAGAATTTTTGGAGGAGGACGCTAGATAGAGAATGGTCTATAGTTGGCCTAAAAGCTCTGGATCGAAGCGTTGCTGCTTTTTAAGAGCGGTTTTATCAGTGCTTACTTTGAATGGATGTGGACAATAGCACTACTTCAAATGATTGTGGAACATAGCCTGATAATAAAGACATTCATCATATTTAATAAAGAAGTGTTAATTAATTAGTTGGAATTGGGTCTAAGATACACGTTTATGGTTTAGAAGAAAGAATCATTGAATTCAATTGTTCAAGGTTTATGGCTGAAAAGCATTCTAGTTTACTATCTAGTGTAATATTAGAACTTACGTTTCCGGGAGCTGTTGATAACACTATACTGGTCAAAGGCAAGAGGTCATTATTTTGTTTCTAAGAGTAACAATTTTATCGTTAAAAAAGCACATAAAATCATTACTACTGAGTGCTATGGGAATAGAAGGCTCATCGAGCTGTGGCTCTCTGTCAGCCTGGCTACAGTGCTGAAAAAAATCTTGCATTATTCTTATTCTCATCTATTAATGAAGAGTAGTAGGCTGCTCTCGCTTTACGCAGTGCTTTCTTATATTCATTGAGAGTAATATGCCAAATTAAACGAGATTCTTCAAGTTTAGTGGAACGACATATCCTTTCAAGTTGTCTCGACTTTTGCTTTATTTTGCGGGTTTCGGCATTATGCCATGGAGCTAATCTATGTTGTTTTATTTTCTTCTTTTTCAAAGGAGCAACAGAGTCTAATTTTATTCGCAGCGCATCTGTAGCACTATCAACAACATGATCAATTTGGGGTGGTGTACATTTTGTATAAGTTTCCTCCCTTACATGCAGACATGCTATCGAGTTAAGTATTGGTGGAATCTCTTCCTTAAATTGGCTATAGCACTAACAGATAGGTTTCTGCTGCAGGAGCTTTTGACTAATGCTTTGTAGTCTAGTAACAGTACTTCAAAAGTTACTAAGAAATGGTCGGATAAAGCAGGATTATGCGGTTCGACTAATAGTTGCTCAATTTCAATACCATAAGTCAGAACAAGGTCAAGAGTGTGATTATAGCAGTGGGTTGGTTTATTTACACTCTGACAGAAACCAACAGAATCTAATATAGAGTTAAATGCAACAGTAAGGCTATTTTTATCATCGTCAACATGAATATTAAAGTCACCTACGATAATTACTTTATCTGTTTTAAGTACCAAAGTTGATAAAAACTCAGAGAATTCTTGATAAGAATTCTGAATAAGGACGTGGTGCAAGGTACACTGTAACAAATAAGATTGGTTGCAAAGTTTTCCAGGTCGGATACGTAAGACTAAAAACGAGGCTTTCAAAGGAGGTATAATTTAATTTTTGGTTAGTATTGATAAGTAAACTTGAGTCAAAGATTGCGCAACTCCACCTCCTCGGCCCGTGCCTCGGGCAATATGAGTATTGATATGGCTGGGTGGAGTGGCCTCATTTATGCTGACATATTCTTCATGTCTCAACCAAGTTTCAGTGAGACAGCATATATCAATATTAAAATCTGATATTAAATCATTTACCAATACTGCTTTAGATGCTAGAGATCTTATGTTTAAGAGACCACATTTAATCTTCCTGTTTTGTTGCACTGTAGTAGTTGTTACATTTACTTTTATTAAGTTATTATGTATTACACCTCTATTAGGTTTTACCTTAAATTTTCAGACACACACACCGTTAATATTGGGTATTTTATTGGGTTCGGGATTCCTATCCACACATTCCACATCCACACAAGCTCAGATTTTTTTTCTGCAAGTGCTCACATCAGGTTTTACACGCTCTCGCATTTTGCACCATATCTACCTTCATATGATCTTCTATGGCAGCCTTTCACTCGTTTGTGACAGGCAGTAGAGTAGAGTCTTTGTAGTAGAGTCTTAAGCCCCTGTCACACTGTCCCGAAATTGACACCCGATGGACACGGTAAAGGAAATGTTCAAATTTGGCTCTGATCGTAACAACATCAGGCCATTCGTGAGGGCATCTTAAGCCATCCTATGACCGCAGGTTTGAATTTCTCAGGCTCCGGCAGCAACTTTGTGAGCGGCAACTTCGTAAGGCACACGTGAGGGCATCTTGTCAAATCGTGAGGGCATCTTGTTATCATCGGTGCCATCGGGCATTCACCCTCAATCTGATCGGGGCGAATGCCCGATGGCACCGATGATAACAAGATGCTCTCACAATGGCCTTACGAAGGGCAAAATTGACACACAAATTCAACGCTAAAATTAACCTTCGCAAGGTCCTTCGACACATTTTTGGCATGCCAACGATTTTGCCACCGCTCACGAAGTTGCTGTCGGAGCCTGAGAAACTCCACCGGCGGTCATACGATGGAATTTCCCGATGTTGTTACGATCAGAGCTGTGTTTTGTGAAACTGGAAAGGATATAATATATTATTTTGAATGCGAGTTGACAGGAAGTTGCTATGGAAACAACATTACGGAGAAAACTTCATATCTTCTACATATAAAGACGGATAAAGTAAAGAACAAAGTCTGAAAATATCAGTGCAGTATCACAGTACTTTAACATAATTGTTTTTGTTACTTTCGTTGCAGTTGTATGTCTTAAATGTAATGTAAATGTTGCCTTTGTGTGTGGTTCGGGCCATCTTCGTGCGAAATTCACAATTCCATATTCGTGTGTCCATCGGGTGTACATTTCGGGACAGTGTGACGCCAGCCTTAAGAAATACACAATATTCAATGCTGCCCTTGTTTGTTAAGGAGGGCCATCCCATGTTTTCATATAAGATGCAATGGTGAGAAATGTATCATCTGCGATCAAGAACATCACACTGTGAAGTGGAGGGAGAAGCATTATGCAATTTCACAATAATCATGTGCAGACAGGGTTGTAGATTGGAAAATGGGCTTTTGGATAGCAGTAGAGAAACTTTATAATTTATTCTATGCAAAAATCGAATTTCAACTTTGGATATTATGTGTCATTTACGCTCGGGACGCTGGGGACATGTCCCCACCACTTTTTGAAATGGCCAATATTCTCCCCTCTTTTTTTAAAAAGTATAAGTTGTTAAGAACGTTCTGAAAAATTGTGTGCACAAAGAAATGTAATAATGAAACCCTTTGAGCAAGGGACATGTGCAAGAGAACATGAAAAATCTCGGTAACAGTTTGTCCGTTTACATAGGTATTTCTTGAAACCCAAGAGCTCCAATTCGGAGATGTGACACATTTAATGTTTGTAAACTTTGAATGGAAAATAGAAAAGCAAAAATTGCTCCCACTTTGCAGTAGAAAAGATAATAAAGCTACAAAAGAATTCCCCCTTTTCGTGGTTAAAAAAACATGTATGTCACAATCAAAAACATCAAATGTTTCTTGACACAGTTTTTTCTTGACCAAGTTTTCCGCCCTCTTTCTGTGAGCATGACAAACAGCAACTCTATTGAGTCAGGTCAAATTCAAGGAGCAAAGCTAGGTCTTCAGCAGAGGCTGCATATATCAAAATAGTAAGGCTTCTCTCCACCTCAGCAAATGAGCAGCAAATGTTCTTCTTCTTGTGGCGTTTGTTTTTAGACCTGCATTTGCCATTGAGGCTAGCTTGGCCAACGTGTCATTGTCCATGTTGACCAGACCACGGTATCCAGAGACCTGTCCTAAATGTTATGATTAGGCTGTAGCCCATTGTAAATCATGTCTACAGGTGTTGATACAAAAACATAGGCCTACAGTATGTTACTACTGTATTGCTCACGGGTGCGCAATACACTAGTTGGTTTTGTTAATTATGCAAAAATTGTGTCCCATCACTTCTTCTTTTTTAAGTGATGCCAGAGTATTTCAGAACATTCAACAGTTTTGATTTCAGAACCCTGTAAGGTTTGGATACTGGCTAGGGTGGTACATATCATATATGTCTTTATGTCTTTATTAGGATCCCCATTAGCACTAGCATGAGCATTGGCTATTCTTCGTGGGGTCCTCACACACTCAAAACATACATAAACATACATACAACAAAATTAAAACTAAATTAAAACAAAACAAAACAGCTCATCATTGCATGCAATTTACAGTGAAATGAAGTGAAAACTAAAATGGTCATCATCGCCATCCTAAGGCCAAACAAAAGTAAATACAAATAAGTTTACATCATGATACTGTATGCATACATAGCCACAGGCACAGTTCAAATGTACTTTATAATACTTAAATAATTTTTTAGCAACCTTTTGAAATGTACTTGAGAATGTTCCTGAATGATGTGAACCGGTAAAGAGTTCCAGCTAATCATTGCTCTGTACATGACTGTTTTCTGTCCCATATTTGATTTAGATTTGGGTAATACAAACCTTCATTCTATTGTATGTCTTGTTTGATAGTTATGTTGTGCTCATGTATATCATTAATAAAAGAGGACCCAAAATGGACCCTTAGAACCACTGGAAATTACTGCCTGAGTTTTTTTCTCTCATAATGTTGGTTGCTAGGATCATGTCGTAGACTGCTCTAGCTCTAATGTGTTTCTCCTTAAAACGTACCAATTCAGAATAACCTTTGCACTCCAGGCTGTTTGCTAATCAGGGAAATGTGAGATTGCTTGGTAGCTATTGAAGTCACTAGGATAGTGCAAGGACAGGCGTTCGGAGCTAGCAGTGTGAATGACAGTCACCTTTTCCCCCATATTCATATACAATCCGTATCATATGTATGTAAAAAAACAATACCGATGTGCGCATGCGCCTGTTCATTTGTCAACTGCAGGCGTTGCCTCTATGTAAATGCTAATGAAATGCCCCTTATCTCATTGCTACCGGTAATGTCCCCTTCGTGACCCTTATGTATAACCCACAGTTGCTGAACTTTTACCTTCCTTTGCTGTTTCACTGTCTGTGCTTTCCTCATCTGTAGGCAGGTGCTTGTCTGCTGGTACTGACAAGGTAATGGAGAGATTGGATGTGGGATGAATACTTAACAACTGGCTACGCCGGTAAACACATACGCAAGAGATGAGAAAGAAAAAAAAAAGAAAAAAGAGTGAGAATCAAAAAGGAAAGGGAAAAGCGTGGGAACGAAGACTTTTTGAGAGAAACATAAGATAGGAACAGCATCTCAGACAGCGAAATGGAGACTCTCTGAGGTTGACAGACAGGGAACACCACCAAGGACAATTTCAGCTTCAATAGCGAGAATCCCTTTGGGAAAACAGAGTTGTCGAGAGAGTGAGGTGGTTGATGCTTCTAATTGCTTATTTTCAGGTTTGCCGCTTAAGCATCTGGATTTCCATACAAAGTGACTGACAAGATCCAAAGCCAGGGGAAAGGAAACAAGGCAGGGCATTCTGTTGCTGTCTCGATTCTATGATTAAAGTGAAACTGTGAATAATTTATAAAATGTTATTAAAGCACCTGTCCAATGTGTCCGAGTAGGTCCCAGCCCTTTGCCTATAGGCTCAATAACAGTCAGCAGGTGTCATCCTATGAAAGAATGAGTCCTGTGAAATCAGTAACAGCTACTCTGCTGTCTGTGTTGCATGCTATTCACAATAAATACATAGTCAAAAAGAAATCAACAAGCTTGTACATCAATTCCTACAATCATTTTACAATAGCTTTGATTCTGTCAGCCTTTATCAAAATGTAATAAATGATGTGCTATTATCGCCAATTGCAATCCTCCCAAGGGCCACAGATTGCATCTCTTCTTCCTCTGAAGATTCCTGAATAAAACATTTTTTATCTAGCTCTGCTCTTTTCACATGATTGAATACAATTTGTCTTTCTAAAGAGGATTGGCAAATGTGAACAACTTATTCCCGCTTCAACCCTTCATCGTTCTTTATTTTCTTTAATACAGCGTCTAATGTGATATGTATATCTATTATATCTTTTTGCTTTATCTTACATAAAATCGTTGTCTAGTACCCAAGTAACATAAACTTCGCCCAAATTGAAATCTTTGTGGCAACTTAAATAATTTTCACAGCAGTGCATTTATATTCTATCCTATATTTAGGTTAATTAAAGCGGCCAACTGCTGTTTTATTCATTTTTTGCACTTCACAGTTTACTTGTGGGTCACTCACCACGAGCATTATGCAGTAGAAAATAGGACATTTTGACACCTGTAGCATACCCAGAACAGACTCATCAGAAACGACCTCAGGGTTGTCACTTATAGTGGTATAAAAGGCCATGAGTGTAACACTGAAAGCATAATACTGCCACATTGCCACCAGAAGCACCGCTGCAACATGGCACATCAACATATCATATATTTGTAAATGCCGTCTGCTGACATGAATTCAGGAGTCTTGTTTGGGTTACATAACTGTATTCCCCATATGGAAAGCCTCTCCAGCTACAGTATGGCTCACAAAGCAACGACTTCTTTAATATCTGATAGTGTTGGTTGCAGAGGTTTGGTTGTGTTTTACCACAACAATGAATTTCTCTTCCTCCAAATCGTGACAGCTAGCAGAGCTCTAGAGAGCATGTCCTATCACCTGACAAGAGCAGAAGTCATGGTTCAATAACTAGGATGTGCCAAGCCAGGAAGCAAGTTTCAATTTTTCTTTGCTATTATAGGGTTGCTGCCTTGGTGCATATCTGAGGGCACCAGTGTGTTTTGGACTGTAATTTGACTCGAGATGTGTTTCTGTTATCTGAATATGTGTTGCCAGTAAAAAGTTGACAGGAAATGTAAAAGATTCTCAAATTGATATGAACACTTGCATATTTTGTCACCACGGACATACAGTAGATCTTGAATTTTGAAGAAATTATGGACATTTGCTTAAAACTCCATTTGATCTTCTTACTTGGGATCAGAGTACTAGAGAGTCCTGTTGGCTGTAGTAAATCACATTCACCTTGTCTATCGGTGATAATTCACTTGTGATTTAATGAATGAAATATGAAGGTACTTTTATCCCCTCAATACCAAGCATGATTAACTCCTGAACCATAGGTCTGTTACCTAGAACTTACCTGAAACAAATGGCTGCTGCCTCGTTCGATATCCTGTAATATATAAAATACAAAAAAAATACTGTATGTGTAACCAAACGTATTCTTGAGATCCATCCAAGTGCATCATTCTGTTTACTTGCTTGAACAGCAAGCTGTGTCTCAGTCTGACCCATAAAGAAGATGAATACAAATAGATAGAAAGTGCTACCGGTACACAGGGTCTAGACCTTTGCCTTAAAAAAAACTAAAAGCTTAAGAGCTAAAGGCAGAGTTAGATAACACACCAGTTGTACAAAGGAATTTTTTTAATCATAAGTATTAAACTTTAGTTACCCAGCACATCAAAAATATGCCAATGATTCCACCTAAACACAATGCAAACATAAAAAGCGCTATATGTACATACACATCATACAAGACCTGCTTAAAAACCTAACTACTATCAATACCTTGCTACCATCAACGATGTTCTAGACAATGTGAATTCAAATAAGGTGATTGCAATGCATCAGATAGTCATGACAGACAAGTATAGGTGTACACACACCCAAAAAGGGACTGTGACCCATTTGGCTAAACCACCTCTGAACATGGTCAGAGTCGCATAGTGACAAAAGAAAAAAGCATAAATGCAATTGCTTTTTCAATCAATATTCAGCAACAAACGCATAGTGCTAGGGTTTTTCTGGGTATTAGTATTGGGCTCGTTAGCATAAGGGAAGAATATAATAGAAGCTTTAGCCCGGGGAGGGTGTGTGTGAAAGTGTACACATAGCGCAGGCCCTCTTAGTAGTCTTCAGCTAAGCCCTCTCAGACAGAACGATCAGATCTCCATATGAACACAGGAGACACATACTAAAACCAGGTGTAAATGTAATCAGCCTAACCATATAAAGACACAATCTAGACATGAGAGGCTTTGTAATGTAAGGAGTAAGCCCTGTGGATAACGCTGTGTTTGCCCTTTTACAAGCTTAAAATTCCAAAGGGAAGAGTGCATTCACACAAATAAGATGTCCTTTTTCCAAACTGTCCATTGGTAAATTCAACATGGATCTCCGACCACAAAGCAGCAATAACAGAGAATACCTAGTTTGTGAAACACAAAACAAAATATTACATTTTTATTGGGATAGTTTATTTGTAAGCTCAGTTTCTTTGCGTTTGTGTTTTTTTGTCTTGTTATGCTGTTCATATCCATATAATCATTTGGGGAAAACCTGGAGCTTAAGACAAAAGAGTCACCAAATTGAGCCATATTCCAGCTGATGCCACGGACCATGTTTATTTGAGCGCTAACCCAGCAATTACAATGTTTCGTCATACACAGGTTATTTATGTAATTTGAAAATATCTTGAATCCGCTGAATTGTTGCAGTAGTCAACTGCCCAGCAATGTGTTGAAGTGTTTAACCACTTTAAGGGTCTTGTTTTTCTCTAGGGTGAGCTCTTTTGCAGAGGGTTTGTTGTTGAGCATGTTGACCCCACTCGTGTAAATATTCTCTCTGTCACAGAGATTAGAAGTTTCTGCACTTGGTTGTTGACGGGCCCTAAACACTGTTTTAATATTCTCGCTTTGCCTGTGTGCAGTTATAAATGGTGCAATTTAACATTATTCACACAGTGTTCCTTGCACAGCAAGGTCACCATGCATGATCACACTGAATTCCCTTTATTCTCATCATTTTATTTACTTTTTATGTAACCTTCATTTAACCAGGAGAAGTCTCCTTACGATTACAAATATATTTTAAACTAGACTCCTGGCCAATAAGCCCAGTTAACAAATAAAAAACAAGAACAGAGAACATATCATGGTTACCATCGGAAACGTCATCAACTAAAGCATCTACAGTTACAGTTACCTGCTTCTCGGTCGGAAGGAGCACTATAAAACTGTTAACAGAGAAAACCTCCCTGAGTTGCAGCTCATGTTGCATCTGGTTTCAAACAAGTAGAGCAGCATAAGCCTTTTTCCCAGCTGAGCTCAGTATACACTTTTGGGACATTTACTAAACACAAGTCCTCGAAGCGAAGCCGATGAGTTCACTTCTTTTCCAACTAATATAAATCTGCAGTCCAGGTTAATAAACCCCATGAATAGCCTTGTAAAAAGTATATGCCAAATCTTTCTCAGGTCCTACTTTGATATACATTGATTCTGCATTTATTCGCTCACAACTGCTAATGGGTTTCAGGGAAACTAGGACGTGAGACACAAGTGGGTGTCCTTTTGACAACATTTATTCATATGCATGCATCATATATATTTTAAATGTATCAAAGACATAAAGAAAGCACTCTGCTCCAGGGTTGTGTTCTCTCTTTGACATTAAGGAGAGCTATTAGTAGGAATTGCATAGAGGGAGTAATTTCAGCACTGTAACAACCTGGGTATATGAAGATAAACGGTTTAGCAGTGACTGTCATTAATGAAGACAAGCTCATTTCAACTGAAATTATCCACGCCTCTCAAACATAGACTGTATACTCAAACCATGAAAGCTGCCTTTGTGTGTGTGTTTTATGTGTGTTTGGGGGTGTGTGTGGCTTTTTTTATACCAAATGTCCTGACTGAGGATGGAGAAGAATTCTAATATAACATTTTCCAAATCTGTGGATATTTTTTGCACATTTGCCATAATCACTGGGCATTGTATGGTTAGAGCTCAGGTTAAAGTTAGGTTTTTTTATTTTTTTTAAATGAACTCAAAGCATTCTAAAAATGACCTTCCGCAACAGCACCGCTTGTTATCGCTTACCACTGATATTTCTTTTATTTTCACCTAATGCATTGTTTCATACTACAACCACTTATGGAAAGCAAATATTTCAGCGTCTTTCTTCCACCATAAAAAAAAGCATACATAAAATAAACATTATTTTGGGATAAAGTAAAACAAGCAGTATACGTTTTCTTAAATTACAAATAATGGATTTAAGATCCCCTCTGGAATCCTTGTATTACTTTATGGCTATTGCATTATTGTCATTATTATATGAAATACAATTTGTTATTTTTTATAATATTTTGGATCTCCATTTTGCAATGTTTGTCTGGACTTGCATTGATATTCTGCAACAGGTCAGTTCAACCATTCTCTGCAGTACAGCTTTAATAAGAGCTGATAAACATGTGTCTTTAAATATTAAAATGTGTGTTTACATCGTACTGTCAGTCTTTCTGTGAGAAAAATATTCACACTTTAAACCGCTTTATAGTGCTTTTTCTGTTAGGATAGATAAGTGCTCTGTAAGTGCAGTTCATTTACATTTTTTAACCATATTTTATTTAAAAGATTACCTTTTTTTGACTTTGCTGGCACCAGAATGGCCCATGAAAATCCATCAATTTACATTTAACAGCTTCTACTTGGAGAAGAGAAAGTGCTTTGTAGACACACAGATGTACCACTGTCTGTAACAGACAAAACCCCCAGCAGATTGTCCTTGATTCTTCAGACCGACAAATATGCTGCTATTAATGAACATACTGGCAATCTCTCGGACTGGCCCGTGATTCAGGTAGCTCAGCTGTTTCTATTCGCCAAACCGACTACCACAAGAGCTTTGTGTTGCTCTGTTCCAGTTTATTGTTATATGGGGGCCAAATCTGGCCTCAATATATTTGAATCTTTTTTATTTTTCATAAAATTCACTTTTAGCTCTATTCATATTGCAGCTGCTTGTTCCGCCAAACTATTAAACATGCCAATAAAGCTTCAACAAGCCTGAAGCACAGGTCTAGCTGTCCAAGCATATTTAAATAATAAAAAAGCATATTTATGGGGTGTTCAACCAACTCTTAAAATGTGTTTCAGTAACATTAATTGAAGTTAAAGAAGGTATAACCTTGTAATACGCATTTGATTCCAAAGGGAATATAGATGAGCGGAACATTTTAATCTGTCGTTTATAAAACTCAAACACTAAAGTAAAAAAATAAACTACATTTGTTTTGAGAAATGGATGACTTATACCTGCTTATACCTCATTCACACCAACGGTGTTTCAGGGCCGGTTCGGAGCTGGAGCTTGAAAAGCACCGGGTTTTCCTCTTCACACCGCAGCGGAGCAGCCTCTTAGCTCCGGAATCCGGTTCATTTCGAGCGCCAAAAATGTTTCCGGCCAGAGCAAAAGCACCGCATACGTCACGCTTACGTCGAGGCGGGGGCGGGGGCGGGATCAACTCCTGAACAACAACAAAAAGCCGGCGTTCTTTCCAGTTTGTATACAACGATGAAGAAACTTGACAAGCAGCAGTGGTCCACTGAAGAGACCAGCTACCTACTGGGAATCTGGTCTTCCGAAGAGGTACAGAGGAAGCTGGAGCACAATCGGCCATTGTTGTTGTTGTCGGTGTCAGCTGTGAGGGGTTTCCGCGCGGTTTGGCTTTATGAAGCAGGCACGCAAACGGTTACGTCATGACGCAAACGATGATGCAATGACGCAGTGTGAAAAGAGCCGGAGCTAAACAGAAGAACCGGTTCTGAACCTGAAAAGCTCAAGCACGGAGCTTGAACCGGAGTTGCGTTGGTGTGAATGAGGTATTATAATGGTTTAATGAAATTAATGTAATAATACTTAAATTCCTTAACAGTAGGCTCTCACTGTTAGAACGGCCAATACACATCTATTTCAAGTCTTCGTTTCGGGCTCATCTATTTTCTCCATCTTGTCCAAATCTTTACGCTGTTGAAGTGGGCCTCCTTGGTACGTTTTTCATTACACTATGCTCACTGCAAGACCACAGTTGGATTTGAAACCCTGCCAGTAACAAGGACATCTTAATCCTACCAACTGCTTGGCTCCGATGGATGACAACAGGCTCTCCAAGCAGCTGTCTGCACAGAATCTCTCCACCACAGCGACTTAAAAGTCAACTCACACTCTCTGGTACGTGATGTGTTGCTGAAGGGCACAGATACACGACCAAGGGCTCCAATCTGTGGTCAAGGATAGGATATGCCACTTGTAGTTGCTGCTGATTTCCAAGTGAGGCTGAAATGGAGAGTTTTTGCCAGTTCGTATAGCAGACATCATAAAATATTTTGTACTGGTCACTGTGTGATAGTCATGGTGGGAAACAAATGTGCTTTTCTTTACCCGCTAGTCATTCACTCTGCTGTCGACATATGTGATGCATAACACTTGTGATGTATGCTCTTACAACTGATATTCATGTAATGGCCATGAAATGCCAATAAAGACAATAAACCGCACTCTCATGAGTAAAACATGAGATATTTTATTGTCAGCAGCAGGGTGAATACCATTATATAATAGCCTTTAAATGTAACCCCTTAAAAGTGATTGAGGGGCAAGGCATTATATCTATGAAAATTGCTGTGTCAGCAGGAAAGCTTAAATGAGTGAATGCAGGTTTATGCTGATAGGGCAGCAGCTGTACTGTAGCTGTAGTTTGCGTATTTGTCACTGAGAACAATTTAGTTCAAAGAGAGAAAAGGAGTGAAACAACTGCTGACTAACAGTTACACAGCTCCCTCGTCACATTGACCTGGGAAACCTGATTAAGCAGTTAAAGAGCTTAGAGATTGTGTTGGTGGAGCCGGGTGCATCGCCCAGAGACATGTTGGAAGGAGGAGATAAATGAAACACATTATTAAAACAATTACTCTGACACAAAGTGGAAAGGAAAGAGGATAAAACAATTCAGGAAGAGGGACTTGGTTTTCTTCAGCAGGCTGCTTCTGAATAGGCTCCTTGAAAATATGTAATAGCACATGATTCAACCTAATTAGCTGAATGTGTGTTTCCGAATGGCTACATGGAGAGGCTTATCAATAACTCTGCAGAAGACGAAGCCTGTTGATGAGCACTGATTACACAGACAGCTGCTTCTCAGACCGGGTGGAACATTTATTAACAGCTGCTTGGTACCTTATGGTGACATGATGTATCAGAGTGTGTGAGGGTTGTGTTAGAGAAGTTTTGTTGAAAACTTTTCTTCTGCACAAGAACCCTGTTTACCTTATTTTACACTGTAGCGTGCAATACAAACAATCCCAGAAACTTAAAAACTGTAAAGCAACAAGCAGCATACAAGACAACAATCTACTGAATGATAGAAAAGCACAACTTTTCACTTTTGACATTGTGGTCCTCTGAATGTAATTTCATACAGTGGACTGCTGGGATCAGAGTGCAGCCATTGTATGGATTGAAGTATGATGCCTGTGTCTGATTCTGCCCACATAGTGTGAAGAGAGGAAATGGCCAAGTAACGCTCAGCATCTGCTCTGATTTTGTCGTGTAAAAGGATGAAGAAAGGCAAGCAAGATAGTGAGGGGGGATGCACAATATTCTGAATATTTTAGGACGTTGAAGAAATGTCATGCTTGGGCACTGAAATGGTATATCAGGACGTGTGAATGTATCTTTCATGATGCTTGATTTGAATTTGCCAGAATTGTGTCTCAGTAATATAAGTTCAATAAAATATGCATTTAATAATATGCAAAGTCTTTTGAAATCATGGAAACCTAAAATGCTACAATATATAAATCGTAGCAGTATGAGTCTGCTTTTCCCCTTTGTTTGAGAAGAGTCTTTTGTCTCAAATGTTATAGCTCTCTTTCAACAAGCGCTTTTTAGCTCACATGTTCTCAGATGGTTCAAGGCAAAAGGTAGACACTCAGAGTTGAAATCTTTTCTTTTCTTATTTCTACCTTAAGGGTTTATTCTTATCCATTTCCTTTCTCTCATATGTCCCTGAGTTTGTTGTCTTGACAACATGCTTTCTTACTTACCTGACTTTTGCATTTGTCAAAGTTCTTTCTGCTGAGAGCCATGCAGTTGAGAGGAGATACATTCATTTTCTTTCCTGACTGATGATGTATCTGTGTACGTGGAAGTAATCTGAGGGACTGATTCTATTTCTGAGGACATACCGTAAGAAACGTGTTCAAGCAGTCCGTGGACTTCATAAAGTGGATCAATTCATTTCCTGGTGAGTGATGTCAACGCATGTGCGTTTCGTGGTATCGTAAATTATCCTTCATTAGCTGGTATATTGTCAATATTAAAAACTAAATTGTCCATATATTCAGTGTTTTCTGGGAATGATGTACATATGAGGATCTGCATTCTATATACCAAGCCAGATAACATACGAGAGCATAATGAACATTAAAGGCATTAAAATAGGTCCTGTGTACAGAAAAAGAAACATGATGGAACCGTCTGGATTCTTCAAGCTAAATGGTTTCCTCTTTGCACTTGCCAAATCAGCCTACTCACTATGACACACAAATTATCTCAATTTGTGCTGGAATGTGCACTTTTACCCTGTAGCTACAGAGTCAGTGAACTCTGTAATAATTTACAACTGAAACAACTCGAGAACATTTTCACAGACACTGACAGTGTTGTAAAACTAATGCAAATTGGAAATGTAAGACTCTGATTAAACTTCTAATCGTCACTGATGTACACAACACCAAACACACAGTGAAATGTAAACTCTGTATTAAACACATCCTAGTATTAAGGGCAGTGGGCAGCTACTATATAGTGAACAAGGAAAAGTGTTGGGAGTGCCCGAGCAGTAAACTGATTAAGGAAGATTTTAAAATGTATGATTTAAGTGGGGATACTGTCAAGATTATTTAGACTGTGTGCTGAGTAAGGTATACATCATAGGGAAACATCCTATTTGAGTCTGGTAGACCTGAGAAAGGAACATGGGAAATGAATAGCTCTCTGACTCTGAGTGCTCTCTCTGAACTCCACTGGGCCTGAACATCAGTTGATGCTATAAAAAGTAATTGAGTTGTGAATGTTTCAGAGTATTCTTTTTTTTCAGATTTTGTTCTAGTTCTTAAGGTGTGCAAGCATTTTCACCAATAACTGAAGCCAAACATTCACACAGAGAACAAAGTATGACAACTATCCTATTTCAAGGTTCCCTTGTTTTCCCGGAGAGCTCTCAACCACATATTATGTTCTTCATCAACAGCAAATATGTTCAGTTGGCATGGAGATGGCTGAGTTTTTGCCCAGAAGAAACACAAAAATACAAATGGTATAGTAAATAATACTTACTGTTTTTCTTATGTTTGGCTGAGAAATGATTCTGATGCAGACAATATAAATAACCTTGTCCTCATCTCTAATTACCTTTTTAAAACTTTATTTGCACTTTTATGCAAAACTGCAGCCCTTTCCTAATACTCCTTGTTTTGGTCATAGATAGATTGCCTCTTGGGCAGTTTTATGTTTACAGTTTAGACTCCCATAACAAATTGATACACAACATGAACACAGTCATTGGCGCCAAGTTAAGGTTAAACGTTTTGGGTGCAAGATTAATGACAGGCGATGGCGATGGGAAATATGAAAGTAGATTTTTAATGTAACCTCTGAAAGGTTGACATTTCCTGCAATAAAAAGCCTCCAATCAAGCCCATTTAAGCTGACAAACCATGTGATTTTATCACTTGAGTATTAATTGCCAACCAACATACATTTGCAATAATTTACTGGCTAAAAGTTTTTTAGCATCATTCCTGACTTCTTCTACCAGGAGAGGAAAGTGTTTTGTTTCCAAATAAAGGTCATTCAAACTAACTACCCAGGCTAAACAACAAAAATTGAGAATTCAAAACAAACATATTGTGAATAAAAATCATTCTGTTTTTAGTATCAACCACCCTGTTAAAAAATCTTTATTTTCCCATTTAGCTTCAAATTAGTATTGTTAGTTTATGCTATCAAATATTTGAATAAATGGTAAGATAGGCCTTATACAGAACATAATTTATTTACAACCAGCAGTAGGATAGTATTTTAGCTTTTGAAATAAAAGGTTATACACCAGCCCAAATCAACTGTACTAACCGCGCATACAGGAATGAGTTTTTTTTTTTTAACTGAACCAAACTGGTTTGATGGCACCCTTACTCTTTTGCTCTACGTTATCAGTCTCTTTGCCTGGTCTTCTACCTCTATCACTCTTCTCTCTCTCTCTTTTATTCCTGCTGTTAGCTCATTTAAATGTCACACTTTCATTTTAAGTTGGATTATTTTTCTCTGCCAAAGGGGGTAAGAGAGAGAAGAGGAGGAAGATGGATACGCGCATAAAGGAGAAGGTGAGGCAGAACATAGCGCCTGCAAATGTAAGAGTTCACACTCATATTTCAGAAAGGAGAAGGAACGATTTGTAAATGTGAGAAGAAGGCAGGTTTCAGGTGAGAAACCTTGCCGTCTTGCCTTATCTCAATTTCAAAGCTAAACCTGACAAACGCAGCAAATTATTCAAACATATCAATGACTCATTTTGATAGCTTTAATGTATGTTTGACAGCATGGCCGAAGCACAGTGAAAGCTGCAGGTAGAATAGGGGTTATTTTACTTTTCTAAACATACAGTATCCCTATATTTAGTTGTGTGGCTCAGTTCTGGCGCTGTGGAGGAGCCATTAATAAAGGCACTGAATCCCTGCATCTCTTCGTGACTATGCATGTGTAGGTTTTTCTGGAGTGTATGTGACAAAATAACAAAAGATTGAAAAGGTGGACTTTCCCATCTCTTATATTAACATAAAACTGTATTTATCCCTGTGGGGAATTTGGGTTATTTTAGCAGCAACAAAATGCAATACTATACATAATAGTACTAGAAATACAACAAAACATCTACACGGTTGCGGATGATGTTTCAATTTAGTTAAGGGTTGGGTGTAGGGAGCACTCTTTCACAAAGCACCAAATTGAGAAATGCATGAGTCCTTGGGCATTATATGTAAGGCAGCGACTGCCACTGGCCTATATTTAAATGTGAGCATACTCAAACGTCTTATTTAAAGGTGCAGTTCAACATTTTGGGAAATATGTAGGCCTATATTTTTTTTTTTAAGTTAGATGACATTATTGAAAATCCACCAGTATGTGCATTGGAGCTGCATTAATTAGGCAGAATCCCTTATATGGTGTCGATCACTTGCCTTTACAAACTTAAATGATGCACTTACCATTTCCCCAGCAATAATAATGTATTTCAGTCTGCCTGCACTTTTCTTTTTTGTCCAACAGAGGATAGATACAAATCCAAAGTTTACAAGCCACCGTCGATAGACTGTTGATTAAACCTGCATTCATACATCGCTCTCTGCGAAACACACTGCGATACACACACAACAGACCCAGAGAACATTATTATTTAAAGCCATGTTTTATGACCTTCTAAAATGAAGGTCCAGTATTTGCTCTCTTTTCAATTCTGGATGAAAAGACTAAGAGAAATATATCTATTTAGCTTTTATTAATGACCCTCTGTGCTTTCAAATTCACCCACCTTCCTTCAAAGTGCATGCAGAAGAGAAATACTTCAGAAGAGTCAAAACTGGGGTCAACATTAAAGGTGGGCTAGGTAATTTTGGAGAAACCAGGGCTGCAGTCGAATAGTCCAAAAATCAGCTCCTAAATTCTAACCCTATCGTCTATTCCTTGACCTCTGAGTGAAACGTCAAGGGGTTAAGGGATAGTGGATAGGAGAATTCAAAAGGATTTAGGAGAAGAGACTGCGGTACTTTAGAGAATCCGACTGCACTTTCACTATACGACGTGTTTATGATGCGCCAGCGGACGTCATAAATGTGCGTCTGCTGCTGTGGGGAAACTATGGAAACTACAGTTTTCTATACAGCAGACTACAACATGGATGTTTAATAAGAACGAGGGACTCATCTAGAGACTCTGCACCGTGCTCTGATGCTGTTGTTTTATGCTTTATGAACGTGGACAACAGAGAAACATATTCTTCATGACCAAAGTTGGAATTGAAATAAAAAAGGAAAGTGAAATGTATGCTCGTCACCCTCTCCCTCCGGTCCACATTAATACAAATGATCCCAATACGTATGATTGTATGAAAAGTATCTTAAAATAAATACAAATGTATTTATTATAAACGTTAGTCCTTAACACCTATCACTGTGTATATCACCATTCAAACATCTTTTAACAGTTGAACAACCCCCACACAGCTCAGTGAAGACTGTGAAATGTTGACTTTATTTCATGATATCATTTCTCATAATCGTTTGTTTCCGTGAACGGCCGACTGTTGTGTGACGGTAAATGCTGCGGCTGCAAGGCATAGTGGGGCAGCATTTTCTCCTCTCTTTTCGGTGAGGGAGGTCCAGTGGTTCCTAAACTAAAGGAGGTTATAAAGGAAGTTTGAGAATTTGAACGGCACTTATCATGGCTGCCACTGAGGGACTTCCGGGTCATTTCACTCGGTTAGGAAGGTTTCTAAGCTAAATGGACTATTTGAGTGCACTAGAATTTGAAAATACACAGCCGGAACAAATGTGCCACTTCCTTACAGAGCCCCTCCTCCAACACACACGAACGCGCACATGACCAATGACGGCACGAGATAAGTTTGTGCACTGATGGAAGGCTGACAGGCAGGTAGGCCATCCAGT
Source organism: Notothenia coriiceps (assembly GCF_000735185.1). NCBI lineage: Eukaryota > Metazoa > Chordata > Actinopteri > Perciformes > Nototheniidae > Notothenia > Notothenia coriiceps. The sequence continues at coordinate 110,695 of NW_011338487.1, forward strand.
TATTTTAGCCGGGCCGGCTAATATTATTGGTCGTGCTTTTTACAGTACTACGGCTTCCACAGATGACATTTTTTTATGGATTTTTTGTCAACGCATTTAAGATATTCATTGCTATCGGGATGTTAAGAGCATTTCATGGAATATAACAAAAAGTGTATCTCGAGCCGGTTTCTCAAACTTACCTACCCCACCTTTAAGCGCAAAAAAAGTCAATAATTTGACCTAAATAATTAAAGTGTTTTTTTGTACTAATATTTCATGAGTTTTGACTTCTTCTATCATTTATTGTCGGTCTATAGGAAAACAGTCACTTAATGTTACCAGAAACATGTTTGATAAGAGCAGTTCAAGTCAAGCCAAAGCAAAGTTAAACAATTAACTGAAAGAGGTTAAAAGCTCTCTTAAGGTTTTTCATAACCAGCGACCCCATTCACATTACCCATAATCATTTCTTCCACTATTAAAAACAGATTAATTGGCACAACTTCAAACATGTTTAGCCAATCTTAGAACAAATTAAAGAATACATATACTAAAAATAACATTCTCAAGGTGGTTAACAATGTATCTTAATTGTTTAGCATGCACACAAACAGAAAAATGAAAGACAACAACTTGTGGTTTGGATAAATGGTTGTGCTTTTGGTTTGGTAAACAGCTGAGGGCACTGATAGTCCCAGTTAAAGAGGAAGATGGTGTACCTTCTTAAAGACCCAGAGCTTATGCTCACTAATCACATTTGCCTTCATCGGAGATGCTGCCAAGATATGAATTGCTCCAAAACAAACCCTTTTTGTTTTCACATTAGAAAAGGCATTTTTTTCTGTGGTTTTTAGTTAAATGCTTAATGACATAAGAATTACATGTGAATTCTTGTCCAGAATGGCATGAGTAGATCTTTCTGAAATAGAGACAGTAACAGATGTCAGTCCTCCTCTCACTTCCTGTTGTGGTATGTGTGTGTGTCTCTAAGCACTAAAGTTGCCTGCTGCCTCTCCCCGGCTCCTGATGGCTCTCAGCCTGGCATGCCTGGGTAAGCAGTAGATTGCCTTGCTGCATGTCTGTGTCCCCAAGCATGTGTGTGCGTGCATGAGAGAACGTGTCTGAAAAGTAAAATTGAGCAATACCATCACAAGATGCTGAGTGAATATCCCCTTCCATGTCTCTATTCCTCTTCCTTTCTGCCTGTTTACTTGTCTGTGTATCTGCCTATGCATTTCAGAGTTTGCTCCCCTCTCTGTTTGTTTGTGTGTCTGCCCACACAGAGGCCTGTGTATTTGCAAGCCTCTGATCCTGTCTGCCAAACCTCATCTGCCTGTCTCACTGTTCACACATTCGACATTCCTGTCTCTCTTCTCTCCCTTGGTTCGACTCCCTGTCTTTCTTCTTAAGCATCATTTGCAAATCAAAATACAATAAGGCTGATGCTAGTCTACCTGTTTACGTGTCTTTTACCTTCAAGTCTGTCTATTCTTTCGCGTGTCTGTTTTTTTTACTGATGAAGAATTCTAAGGCTCTTGATCATGTGTCTTAAATGTAAAACTACACATTTCCGAATGTTTTCTGCCACTTACATGTGTTTCTGTCAGCTTCTGCCCTTTATGTTCTATTTTCCGCTATGGCGCTTGTAACTGTCTTCCTCTCAGTTTTTTCTGTCAGTCTGCATACTTGTCGGCATTTAACTTTATTTATCCTGGTTATCCTATTAATGAATTGTCATTGTAGGCACAGCTTGATTTTAAGTGTCTTCCCTGTGTCAATTCATCAGTAACCATTTTTTTGTTTTATCTTCTTCCCATTTCCTGTCTTTCATCTGGGTCTCTTCGCTCAGCTGTTTGAAATATCCTGCTTCCTTATAAGTCAGGATCCTTTTCTCAGTATGACAGCAGAAGGGGGAGGGAAGGACAAAGGTGGAGGAGAGCAGCTGCTAATCACCTGGCATGGGAGGGAAAGATGATAGGATACAGGAGCAGAGAAAAGCAGCTTCTAAACTTGGGAAGTTTCACCTGAGTTGTACAGGGAGGAAAGGATTGGGAAGAGAGAGGGAGGGCCAGGGAGGAAAGAGAGACAGAAAAGGGAGACTAAGTGGATTAGAATACAGACATAAGGGAAGAGTGGAAGAGAGAAACATCAAAGCTTTTGAGGGGAAAATAGTGTTGAGCACTGGAGAGAGAGAGAGTAAAAGAGATGCAGACTAAAAAATAACTCTTGAGTACTATAACTTATCAGAAAGCTGACAGCAGGCTTAAGTTAGCTGTCTGACAGCCCTATATAGAGATCTATACCAACTATAGGTCCCTATATTATAAAACAGTTAGGAAGCATCCTGCATTCATTTGGGCACTTAACAAAGGTTTCATCATTAACTCAGAAACCATTTTTTGCACAACAGTTCATGTGCGTGTCATGAATCACATTCTGCGATTATTTTTAAGCACACTGGAACAATTTTATATAATGCTTTGAATGCGCTGTATTAGTCATTGCCAAAGACAGGAGTTAAAGAAGAGGATTTGGCATAACAATCACTTCCACACAATAGACCACAAGGGTGAGGATTGACTAATGTGGACACGAGTTCTCCTACAAGACTGTAATATTTTGGCAATGCCACCTAAAAGTTTCTTTGAGAAGCGACTTGGCCTACATTTGCATAAACATATTTCCTGGAAACTCTAAGCTTTTCAGCAAAAATGAAGAAGTTGCACCAAACCTCTTTTGCCATAATCTGTGCAACAAATCCTTTTCCAGGTGTACATCATATCTGTAGAACTAAGAAGGACTTCCACTTGTGGATTTTTCACCCCTAAGCTGACAGAAATGTATACATTTGTCAAGGTGGATGATATAGTGAGTTTTCCTTATGCCCCCCTGCAGCTTCAACTGTATTTCAGCATTATGTCACATGTGTCCCTTAAGCTTTATGATTATTCTATATGTAAAACAGTGATCTCAATTCACCCGGTTTCATTCAATCTATCATATTTGAGACTTTGTTTTCTCATTTTATTATGATTAAGATGATTTTCCATCTAAATCAGAGAGAAAAAAGGATTGACAAAACAAAGCAACGTTAACAAGACTTTCATTTAAATTAACTCAAATCACAAAATGAGCTCGTGACACACACACACACACACACACACACACACACACACACACACACACACACACACACACACACAATCAAAGGTAATATCAACTGGCAGAAACAATAGTAAAACGCTATTCAAAAAACAAATTAGCAGGTCTCCCTTGAAAAAGAGATCAATGATCTCAATGGGATACACCTGGGTAAATAAAGATTTGAAATTAAAAAATGTTTTTAAAAACACCCACCCTGATAAAAAGAACAAGGTCTGATTCTAATTAGGGAGCCCATAATCAGCAATACAATCAGACAGCCATCAGAAAAATAAATGTCCAACACGACATAAACTCAATTACTACAGGGCTGATTGTCCTTTAACAATAACCATAACCATAAGGAGGTATAAGTGAGTGTTTAGGACAAAAGCGTGACAGACCTTAAGCATTATTTACATTTAAAAGGCTGTTACAATGTCATCAATTGTCCCTGCTTAATCAATATTAAACCGAACAAAAAATAAATATCTTGAAAGTTAAGACATGAAACTTCATTGAATATTAATGTGCAGTATGTTGACAAGTTAACATTGAGACTTTATTTAAGTTACCCAAACAACCATACCCTGCCGTCATGAACACACCTCTGTCTTTGTTGCCAGTCCAGCCCTGCTCACAGCACTCCTTTATCGTGCTGGAGGTCAAAATGAAGTTAGGTTTGGGGTTTTAGGAGCCAATTTTGCTCAGTCGTTCTCTCTCAATGTCTCACATGTCTCACTATGATGTGAAGAGGGGGACCTTATGTAATACCTTATGTCTACTCTCTTTATAGCTCCGCTAGAGCATGGACTGTTTCCCCATTGCATTCTGAACAGAAGGTCTATTGGTTGTATGGGTCCCATGCCAAAGTATGAAGCACGGAGAGTAGCCTGTGACTCCATTAGCTGGGCAATTATAGGAATCCATGACCTTGGGTTGGATATGCTGATGCTTCAAATCCCATTCTGCTCATTAAGGAGTGTTCTTAACATAAAGAGAACATGTCTATTAGATCCCTTTCTTTACCCAATCCCCTCAGAGCGATGTGGGCTGTTTGGAAACCAGGAGATGCATAAGGGTGCTTTAAGTCCCATCATGGGTTATGGTGCAGCACAAAGCGAAGTAAACCAACTTTTACTCGCTTCACATGTCTGTCTGTTTGCCTGATTTGTTTTAGACACTTTAATCTCTTTGAATTTCTGTGCCAAAAGAAACAGTCCCCAATCAACGTTAATGGCCTTTCTATACCCAAGTGACCCATTTAATTTATTCAGCTCATTTAGCTTCCCTCTTCTGGAAGCACAGGCTGCTATTTGGTTGGGTTCTTCCAGTGCGTTGGCCCATCTGTACTAATCACTGTGTGCTGGCCTAACTTATTTGACTATTGCTTTGTCACTCTAATCAATCATTTGTCTGCAGCGGGTCTCTTTTCATTCTGATGTGAATTATTTTGCAGGTCACAAGATTTTTCTGCCTGCAAATAATTGTGAGCATATCTTGTGTTGTGGTATGTTCCTGGTGTGCATTGAATAAAACTGATTTCAGGAACCGAGATTGTTTCGTCTATAGCGCTGACTGTATCTTTACATATTTTTAAATGTAGGATGACTAAGTAAGCCTTTGCTTTTGTTCAAGATTGTCAAATATCTTGACAAATTAGTTTGTGATGCTTGTCAGTTCTTTTTTTTTTGTCCCTTATTGTTTTCTCAAAGGCTCAGTCAGCCTGAATTTGTTTTTCCTTTCAAACCCTTATCAAAACAGTGATGGCCTCTGACTATCCTTTCAGAGTCCACACTTATCTGTTGCATCAGATACGTTTCCAAGAGCTTTTCACACCGTCTTTCAACTATACGAGCAAAGATATTGAGCTACCTCAGAAATGTGACTTCAGGCACATGCTGGTGAAAGGTTCTGTGTAGGATTTACTGTGGCAATATTAGATTCATTCAGTATGTGGCCAAGAGCTCTCTCCTCTAAAGCTGAGCTGGTCTGCTGCAGCTGTGCAGAATACTTTGATCTTGTTTATGTGTAGATATTCCTGCTTTGCTCCCTAACGGTTCCTCGCTGACTGGCCTTCCATGAAAGGCAGATCATCGCAAACCATTTGAATTGCTTCCCTATAGGAATTTTAGTTGATCCACAGACAATTTGTTTTCTGTTTAAGGTCTGCTTTACACAGCAGATGCTTGGAGATCTCCACTATATCTCATTCTAGGGTATAAAAGGGTGAATATTGTCCAGAATATCCATCACAAAAATGTTTCAGGTCTTCTTCTTACTGTGGTGTATTATTACTTGTCAGGGTTGAGCGAAGCAGGCAGGACCCAAAGGCAGATTTCACAGAAAAACACCTTTATTCCAAGATCAAATAAACCAAACAGAGCTATTCCCCGTGAACACAGTCAAGACACACAAGGAACTAACAAAGACAGACAGAAAAACCAGAACTTAAATACACACAAGAATAATCAAAGAAACAAGAGACAGGTGAGGAGGGAGGAGAAAACACAGGGGCACCAGGTGAACACAATCGGGTAATCAGACAGGAGGGAACACAGACAGAAAGCAAAAGGCAAGACAGGGGGTGAACACTTTTCAAAAATAAAACAGGAAACCAAAGACAAATACAAAAAAAGACAAAACAAAACACAAACAGATCGTGACATTCCTACCACCCCCCCCCCTCTCAATGGACCGATCCCAGACGTCCAACAGGATGGGTGGAGGGGGACCGGAGGAGGGACTCAGATGGACATCCCGGGGCAAAGCAGAAGCCGAAAAAGGGGACTCGGGCGGACGGCCCGGGGGAACAGCAGAAGCCGAGAGGGGGAACTCGGGCGGACGAGTCAGGGGGCCGGGCCCGAGGGCGAGGGCCGCGGCTGGGGAACTCAGGGGGCCGGGCACAAGGACGGACAGGAGCTGGTGGAACCCTTGGCGGGTCAGGCGTGTACGGGACCCTGGACGGAACATGGGCTGGTGTCAGTGGGACCCCAAACAGGACCGGACATGGTGTTGGCAGGAAACCCGGTGGAGCACGTGTCAGCGGGACCCTCAACAGGATAGGATATGGTGTTGGCATGAAATCCGGCGGAGCAGGTGTCGGCTGGACCCCCAACAAAACAGGTGTTGGCAGGACCCCCAGCAGAACAGTAGTCAGCGGGGCCTCCAACGGCACAGGACATAGGGTTGGCAGGATCCCCGGCAGAAGAGTAGTCGGCGGGGCCTCCAACGGCACAGGACATAGGGTTGGCAGGACCCCCGGCAGAAGAGTAGTTGGCGGGGCCTCCAACGGCACAGGACATAGGGTTGGCAGGACCCCCGGCAGAAGAGTAGTCGGCGGGACCCCCAACGGGACAGGACATAGAGTTGGCTGGACCCCCAGCGGAACCCCCAACGGCACAGGACATAGGGTTGGCAGGACCCCCGGCAGAAGAGTAGTCGGCAGAACCTCCAACGGACCAGGACATTGGGTCGGGACTTGAGAGGGGACTCGAGAGGTGACTTGAAAGGGGACTTGAGAGGGAACTCGAGAGGAGACTTGAGAGGTGACTTGAGAGGGAACTCGAGAGATGACTTGAAAGAGGACTCCAGAGGGAACTTGAGAGGAGACTTGAGAGGTGACTCGAGAGGAGACTCAAGAGGGGACCTGAGAAGGAACTTGAGAGGTGACTCGAGAGGGAACTCGAGAGGTGACTCGAGAGGGGACTCAACAAGTGACTCGAAAGGGGACTCGAGAGGGGACTCGAGAAGGGACTCGAGAGGGGACTTGAGAGGACTTGAGGCGGTCGGTACGTTGACAGGACACGGGTAGCTGGCGTCGGCCAGTACGCCGACAGGACACGGGGAGCTGGCATCGGCCGGAGAGCTAGTACTGGAGCCGAAACTGGAGTCGGGACCATGGCTGCTGGGTACGGAACAGAAGCCTGGACCCTGGCTGTGTGAGCCAGGTAATGGAGCACGGAAGCATGGCTGTGTGGGCCAGTACTGGTGCACGGATCCATGGCTTTGTGGGCCGGTTCTGGAGCCGGAACCATGGCTGCTGGGGCCGGAACCATGGCTGCTGGGGCCAGAACTGATGCTGGAACCATGGCTGCTGGGGCCAGAACTGGGGCCGGAACCATGGCTGCTGGGGCCAGAACTGATGCTGGAACCATGGCTGTTGGGGCCAGAACTGGAGCCCAAAGCATGGCTTCTGGGGCTCGGGCTGCTGGCCTGGACTTGCGACTCCTTCTCTTAGGAGCCTTTTGGAGGCTCCGTGGACCTCCAAAAGCCAGACGAGTACCCGAGAACGGCTCCTGGACAGGAGCAGGAAATGGGGAAGAAGCAGGGGTTGACTCCAGACGGAACACACCGAGACGTATGGTGTCAGGTTGGGAATTGGGAGGCAGGGGGCTAGCATGCCTGGGGCTTGCAGGCAAATCACATGTCGAAAGGAAGTCCAAAATCCAGTCAGGTAAGAACTTAACTAAACACGGTTTCTCTGTTGCCAACCGGTGTGCCTCTACCAGAGCTCTTCTGTCGCACACTGGGCGCTCCCTTCCACCAATCAAAGCAGCAAGCCAAAAAAAAGGTAAAATTCTGTAATTCTACCTCAAATGGATCATCTGCTGGGTCCATTTGTTGTTGGTTCATTCTGTTACGGTTGAGTGAAGCAGGCAGGACCCAAATGCAGAATAAACTGAAAAAATACCTTTCTTTCAAGGTTTTGAGGAACAAACAGAACACTAACCCGAGAACACAGTCAAAGACAAACAAGGAACCAACAATGACAGACACAAAAAACAGAACTTAAATACACACAAGANCTAGCAGGCCGGGAAACAGGTTTGACCTCAAAGCTACCAAAAAAGTCCTCCACCCACTCGGGTAGCAACTCCCTCAACCAGGGCCTTGAGGTTACCTCCTGGCGTGCCGCAGAAATAACTGACTGCCTCTCTTCACTACTGGAGGCATATCGAAAGTCATTCCTCAAGCATGTTAAATTGTACGTCACCTCGTACAAGCTGTCTGCTGGGTCCATTCTTGGTTAGTTCCTTCTGTAAGGGTTGAGCGAAGCAGGCAGGACCCAAATGCAGATTTCACAGAAAAAACACCTTTATTCCAAGGTCAAATGGAAACAAAACAGAACTCTTCCCCGTGAACACAGTCAAGACACACAAGGAACTAACAAAGACAGACAAAAAAACAGAACTTAAATACACACAAGACTAACCAAAGAAACAAGAGACAGGTGAGGAGGGAGGAGAAAACACAGAAAAAGACAAGACAAAACAAAACACAGACAGATTGTGACAGAAGTGACTTAATGGCTTAACATCACTGTAAAACAAAAACAGAAGGTCCACCAAAATTCAGCCAAAAACAACAACACAAGACATATCTTCTTCTTCTGTTACATCTAGCCAAATCCTGCTTATCTTTATCTGTTACCACCTCTAAAACAAGCGACAGTTTATCAATAGTGTGTAATATGCGAGTGCGGTGACCAGTGGTGTAGTGGGCGTTGGACGCGGGGGTACGCCGTACCCCCACTTATTTGGAGCATGATCTTTTTTTTAAAAGTCTAATAAATATAAAATCATTGCCAGTGTTATCAGTTGCAAGTGTGTATTTGTTGTAATAATGATAAAAACACAATACATTTCACAGTAATTATAATACAAAATAAAAATGATTTCCTTAAAGAATTATGATTCGTCATCAGGCTCGTGACCCCGCGGCGAGCTGGGGGTGTGTCGGTGACCCGCCGATTTTGCGGCAGCTCTTTCCCTCAAGAACGTTAACGAAAAAGCCCTATAATGGCAGGCAAACATTTTTTACTTGACTTCTTTTCTAAAAAGAATATAATTCACAAGAAGAAAGAGGCTAGCAGCACCGGAGCTACAGGAACTGCTACTAGTAGCACTACATCATCAGAAGAGCCGCCTAAAGACGTGGATAATGCTAGCACTAACGTTAACGTTAGCTGCGCTAGCAACGTTCCCCTGGCTAGCTCAAGCTCACCTTTCCTAGAGGTATGGACGGAGGAGATGTGGCGGAGGAAACAAGAGGCATACCCGTGGATAGACTGCAAAGCTGGGAAACTGGGCTGCAAAGTTTGTTCATCCATTCCGGATTTATCAGTCTTCAAAACGCAAGGTGTCTCTCTCACACACAGACAAGCGCACACACACACACACACACACACACACACACACACACACACACACACACACACACACACCCCCCCACACACACACACAAACACACACACACACACACACGCACACACACACATGCAGCGCTGTCTGCTTATTTGCAATGATTGCAAATAAGCAGACAGCGCTGCATGTGTGTGTGTGCGTGTGTGTGTGTGTGTGTGTTTGTGTGTGTGTGTGGGGGGGTGTGTGTGTGTGTGTGTGTNAAAAAAAGAGATAGAGGACAATCCGGCCATGCTCGTGATGTGGGGTGTTTTAAACAACTAAATATGGTGAGCAAACATACTGTCTATTAATAGGCCGCCGTGCCAATCTTTGAATAGGCCTAATAAATATTTTTTTTAAACGTTAAACCTGTTGAGAAATTAATTGCTGGCTGTATACTGAAGTCCCACCTGTGGTGATGTGGGCATTTGCCTATGTTGTGCGTACT
>NW_011338487.1:120490-120718 GCF_000735185.1 Notothenia coriiceps
ATCCGAAACTGGGCTGCAAAGATTGTTCATCCATTTCGGATTTATCAGTCTTCAAAACACAAGGTGTGTGTGTGTGTGTGTGTGTGTGTGTGTGTGTGTGTGTGTGTGTGTGTGTGTGTGTGTGAGGAAAGCAGCGCTGTCTGCTTATTTGCATTGTAGGCTAGGTCTGATTATAATCAGAATAATTTCAAGTCCAGATTCAATGTTGTTTGCATAAGTAGGCTATAT
>NW_011338487.1:120763-147520 GCF_000735185.1 Notothenia coriiceps
GAGGTAGGCCCAATGAGGGTATCTGGCATCTGTTCCAGGTTCAGGACGGACGCGGCGGCAGATTATACCACATTGAGAGAGAGCTACGTAGGAATAGCTAGGCAGAAGCTGGGAAACTGGGTTATGATCAATATTGATGTGATTCATATTTTTGGACCTCTATTGATTCTCTAGTATTTTAGCTTGAGCTTTAGCAGGAACACAGCCTCTTCTTATACGGATAGTCGTCACTGTGCTGTGGTGTGTGTAGTGTGTGTGTGTGTGTGTGGTGTGATGTGTGGGTGTGTGTGCCGTGTGTGTGTGTTGTGTTGTGTGTGTGTGTGTGTGTGTGTGTGTGTGTGTGTGTGTGTGTGTGTGTGTGTGTGTGTGAAAAGCAGCGCTGTCTGCTTATTTGCAATCAGAATAATGTCAAGTCCAGATTCAATGATGTTTGCATAATTAGGCTATATTTTTCGTTTTGTTTATTTAATAAGTTAATTTCAGGACAACTTTGGGAATTGTGTTTGTTTGTTATGAGTTTTAAATAGATAGAGAGAGAGAGAGAGGTCTGCTTAGTTGCAATACTGTAGCTTATGCAATTTAGGCCTATAAATTGTTCATGTAACTTATGTGCCAGTGTGTCCATGGTTTTGAGTCTGTGTGTGTGTTGACGCAGCGCCGTCTGGTTTTTGCAGTACAGTAACTAAAGTAGGACTAAGCATACCGGTAGTTTCTGTGGACCTTTGTGAGTGCACTGCGCGCGTGCGCCCTTGTGTGGCATTGTTTGGGATTACCTAATTAAAATAGCGTCCCCCAGTAAAAACATCCCCACTACACCACTGGCGGTGACCCTGAACAGACTGCCGAACATTTAATAACCACCTGCCCTTTATATAGACCACCCTCGGAAGCCAGCCTCTTCGACGTAGGACCAGAGATGCGGGCATGGCTACATAACACCGAGTTGGACCTCTGACGTTACACGAAAGAAGAAGAAGAATATTGTGTGACAAAATTGATCCGATTGGGTGATGGATTTGTCGAGAAGCTTTAGCAGAGATCTAATCTTTGGCGGTTTAGGTATGGCACCATAGTCTTGTGACTCGAGTACATAGCTGTGCTCCAAAAAAAGTGTTTGTGATTAGCAATTAACTTTCCCATTAGAAGTCCTTGTGGGGCATAACTGTTTAGACTGCTTACATAAAGGATCTATAGTTAAAACTGAATGTTCAGTGTTTATATTCGTTTGACCTAGTTTTCAACACCCCTCAAAACCATATGCACTGTATTAAAAAATTCAACTTTCACTTGTCAAACACTTAATTAATTTCAGGAAACCAAGATAAAGTTGCTTTTTAATGGGTTTGATTAAAGGACCATCAGAGCCTAAGGTTATAAATAAAAGAAAGAAGGAAGAGAAGGGCAGCTGGAAGTGAGAGAGAGGCAGATAATCATGTGTTTGACATTTTACTGTCTGGTGGAAGAGAGAGCATGGGAGAAAAGAAGATGAATAGAAAAGGGATTAGGAGTCTGAAAAGAAATACAGCATCTCTTATGATGCTTTCTCTCTTAAATGCAAGTAGGGGGAAGTAAGAGAAGGGCCTGTGGTCAGAAAGAAAGACAGAGAAAATAAGAAAGTAAAAGATGTGGGAAGAGGGGGGAAAAGGGAAAAGTGACAGAACCCTCCTCCTACTCTCACCAGTCTGTTATTTCTAAAAACAACCCTCTCGGCTCTCAGGATAGAGTGACGCATATCTGGATACCTTGGAATTACTTGTTTTCTGTCACACATTACATACACAGAGACACACACACACAAGTGCAGAGCAAACAAACCATACATTTTATTTTTCGCTTCACAAAACTAACTTCCATTAGCTCCCGCAGGCTGTCTATTTAAACACATGTTATACTGTAATATAGCCAGAGCATAATTACAATTGCTTGCAAAACTAAAGACCATTTTCAGATGGAATCGCGAGCCAAGTGTGGTGCAAGGCTCTGCTCAGACTAAACTCATCTTTTACATTGTTGTGACTTTGAGACATCCTGTTTAATTGACACACATTTGCATTCACAACATCTGTCCAACGGTGCATCCCCCTTGCTCAGACCAGGCCCATCTTGGACCTCGACATTCATTTTGATCTTAACTTAAAGTTTGTGACTTCATTTTACACGGTTGACACGCTATTGCACTCACAAAATCTATCCACAGATACACCCATCATCGAACTCAAACTTTTTTTACAGCAAAAATATTTTACCTATAATCTCATTTAAAATATTTCTGAAATGATTTGTTTGTTTCCATTTCTGTTCCCCATTCCACAAACAGAAAATATGCATAACATATCCACTAATCAGATTTAATAGAACTGTCAAAAGTGTTTCCTAATCTTTTCCATAATCTGGTTGTTGGGACATGGCCATGAAGAGTTGTTTGAAAGCCAAGATATGACACAATGAGGCTGAACGAAGATACAAAGAATTCAGATCACGATGTTCCCAAAAACTAAGGGCTTCTTTTAGATTCTGTGAACTAGATGCAGAATTATTAAGAGTTGTTCTTTCTCTCAGCCATAAAATCACTCCCTGGCTGTCTGTTACTTTCACTTTTAACTCAGCAAGATTACCTTCCAGACACGACAGCCAACTTAACATGGCAGTTCAAAGAGTTGTGGGTTCTTCAAAGAGAAGCTCAAAAGAAAAGCCAATATCATGTAGGTAGACAGAATATGAAGGTGTGTCTGTGGAGTTTAAATCATATTTATTATTATCAAACCTAGTCCATTTTCATTGTAATTGTAACATGCCGCTCAGTGACTCTGGTTTTGTTTTGACCTTGTGTTTGTGTGTGTCATTACAAAATGTGCTCCCAGAGAAACATACTATAGTGGAAACCAAGCCTTTATATTTCTGTCTGTGTGTTTGTCTGTCTGTGGACAGATTTTTCACACCACCATAATGTCAGATCCATGGAAGATGCAGTTTTAGTTGAGATTAAAATGAATTTTGAGTTCAGGAAGAAAGTTTGATTAATGCTGATTAAAAAACAAAGACAAATATCCTTTTCAACATAACAGCAGAACCCTTAAAAGATATGCGATCATGTGGGTTAATTGGGACAAATTTAGATAGTTATTTATTGTTGTTATATTTTTTGTTATTATGAAAGTTACTTATCTTCAGTGTTGGGTGTAACTCTTTAAAGTAACGGATGTATTACTTTTTGCTGTAACTAAGTAATGTAACGCATTACTAATGACATTTCAGTAACGTAGTTACAACACATTTTAACCCGGAATTAAATGGTGTTTTGTTTTTTAAGAATTCACTAACATTGCGAGACATTACGACACCAGAGAAAAATTGTGCGGGTAGATTAGTAAACCAGAGGCCTGTACTACGAAGCTGGTTCAACCTAACCTGGATATGTTTGAGTTAGCCGGTTGGCCTAATCCAAAACATACACGCTCTCGCTAAACTGTACTACGACGCGGCCGTGTCCTATCTAGTTAGGTACGCGTTCACATGAAAGGGGTGGTATTTGGATCATTCGACCAATCACAAACATGGACAAGTGTACTGACAGCGCAGCACGTCATACTTCCTGAATGAAAAGTCAACTATAATATTAGACATATGAAGAAGTTAAACTTTAAACATCCATGACTTAAACACTGTATCCAGGATAAAAGCAAGGTGAATACAGCTGGTAACAGAAAAAGGGTTTGAATGCGTAAATTAACAGGTTTATGATATCACTTTAAGACACGAGTGGATCTGACTTTAATTACATTTGACTTGAGTGTTTCATCAACTTAATGTGTTAAGAATGAATCGAGAATTCAACTAATTTGTGTATTAAAAGTTGTTAGTAGCCTTAATGGCCTACACAGTTGTTATGCTATACCACATCGCCCTTCACTGGATGTGTAATGAGCTGCACTAAACTACATTTTAGCATTTAAAAATACCTAGCCATTCTGTTGCGGTTATTTTGGTAAAGTAACTCAAAAAGTAATATAAAAGTAGTGTAACTCATTACATTTCAGAGACAGTAATATTTTAATGTAACTTATTACTTAAAAAAGACAGTAATAAGTAATATGTACTGTATCACATTTTGGAAGTAACTTAGCCAACACAGTGTTAGGGCTGGACGGCGAGGAATATATAGGACCCAAATGCAGCAACAAGTTGGTTGAATCAAACTCCTTTATTCATGGAAAAGGCCAGGCAAACAAAGTAAAGCAAGGCAAAACATAAACTCGTACGAACCATAATCCATCCAACAACATCAAGAATCTCACCCAGACTGACAGAAAAAACAGAACTTAAATGCACACAAGACTAATCACATAAACAAGACACAGGTGGGGAGGGAGGAGAAAACACAGGGGCACAAGGTGAACACAATCGGGTAATCAGGCAGGAGGGAACACAGAGACAGGAAGCAACAAACAAGACGGGGGGGGGGGTGAACACTTCAAATTAAAACAGGAAAACAAAGACAGATCTAGACAGGACAAAATAAAACATAGACAGATCGTGACACACTGCTTATCTTCAATAGTATACTCCAACAGCCCCTGAATCATTTTCCTCCAAACCCCTTAAATCTCCTGAATGGCATCAAATTAAAACATTTCAATATTGAGAGCCACTTCCAATTTGGGATAATTCGCTATTTGAATAAAATTGGCTCAAATGTGTGTGCCCTTAAAAGGTACCATGGGGTACAGGAATCCGTTTTGGTTTCAAGACCCTGGTTCACGGAGGATACCAAAAAAGTCCTAGAAAGACAAGGTAAACTTAACTATGTGCATTTAAAAATAAAAAAGAGGAATAGTTTCAGCGAAAACTATAAGGTACCACAGGGTGAGATTATAATTTTCCAAAGGGGGGTTCGTTTAGCATGAAACACTTGAAATAACTCAAGGACAAGTTAAACAAGAAAGTAGAAAGAAAGGGAGGTGATAGAAAACTATTTCTGCAAAAAAGTTAGCAATGACTGAGAGTCAGACCTAAAACATTTGCTTTAAATGAGTGTTTTTAAATGTCATTTCATAATATGTTTCTTAATGCTCTTAATGTCTTTCATTTTTGTAAAGCACTTTGAATTGCCTTGTTTTGAAATGTGCGATATAAACAAACTTGCCTTGCCTTGCCTTGCCTTGCCTTAGAAAATAAATAAAAACTAAACCAGGTCTGAACATTCTGATATTGGCTGTTTTTTCTTTTAAGCTTGGCCAACAGGCTGTCATTGGTGTGAACTCATATGTGGAAAGCTTCAAGTTGCCGGACAGTTCACACTCTATATCCAGACAGTAACTTTTAGTCTTGTCACTTTCTGCGTGTCTCCTTCCTATGATGGATAAACTATTGGAGACATCTTCCTTCCACCTGCTTCAAAACTGTCAAATTGTCCAAAAAGATCTGACACATACCTGGACATGGTCTATTGACTTTCAATTTCAATTCTTACTTGTGCAGCACACCCTCAAATCTTGGGAGGGGATTTTCACAGGTTGCCCAGACATTCAGGCTTGAACATTGTCATTTTTAGAGTTCATGGAACATAATGCGTAATAACACTTTGGTTAATATGAAAACATGAATGCAAAATATTGGCATAGTAATGAGCTAACCATTTTTAAATCGAGTAAACAAATATATGGCCGTGTCATTAGGCTGCGTACATTTTAATATGTGCATGCATTATATAATGATGAAGAACGGTACTGATACAAAAGGGCCTTTCATAAAAATATCAAATTATGTATTTATTTTTTTTATATATTTTTAAGAAATACATTTTCATCAATGTAAAGTGTTAAATTATACTGGTGATACCATTTTTTTGAATACAAATAACCCACTTGGTCTAATGATTAATTATTCTGTAAGCTAAGTAGACTTTGGAGATACTGAGGCAATGAGGTTGAAAAGGTTATTGGCCTCACAAATGTGGTACTTGTTGTGAGCCTTTTGAACTGCATTGCATTATAGTGTAAAGGTGTCCTCTGTAACGGTGGCTTTAAGTCCTGGCATCTGAGGTCATCACAGAAAGTTTAGAGAGAGGGAGGGCGAGGGAATCAGAGGAGAAGCAATTCATGTTACTACAGTAGCAGTAATAAGTCTCTGCAGTGTGTGTGTGTGTGTGTGTGTGTGTGTGTGTGTGTGTGTGTGTGTCACTGTGTGCTCGTGGTCAGTGTGTGTGGAATGTGTGAACACGCTCTACAGTAATAGCTTATACGCTTGTTGGTGTCTCCAGTTCATTTATCTGTCTCCATTCAGAGTGACCTTCAGCTGCAAGGCCTGCACACATATATTTTCCACAGTGATGCTCTCACACACACACACACACACACACACACACACACACACACACACACACACACACACACACACACACACACACACACTCTCACTCCCACACACACACACACACACACACACACACACACACACACTCACACGCGCACACACGTCTCACACAAACCAAAAACAGTCCTAGACATCCATATGGACAATAAACCACAGACATACTTTAAGGTGCTAATGTTCCACCATTATTTTCATTCGTTTTCGGAATACACATTACACTCATTACGTGGCATTTATTCAATCTCCACTATCTGGTGTAAATTATATAAATGATCAATGTTCTGTTGAATGGTTAAATGTGTAATCCGGAAATGTTAGTCTATCTCTTTCCCTCTGTGATTCTGAGATAATAGAGTTAATATAATATATTAGTCCCGCAACTTGAACTTGAACTGAAACGTGGTTAGAATAGAGAGAGCTGATTTATAAGCGTTGCCTGATTGGTGAATAGGTTGTTCAGCAAATATAAATCATGACCTTTAGCACACAACATTAACACTATTAGCCCTATACTAACTATAAGACGACAACATTTGCACAACCATAAATCAAAGTTACTCATACATAGAAGAACTATCCTATTTACTAAATATTATTACTTTAAGAAAAACGGAAAATCAACACTGGTAATGCATGTTTTCTTCTATGGTTAAGGAAAACTTAAAGTATTGGTATCAGGAGAGAAATACTGGATGTTATCCCACTGATGTCAGGTGTTCATTTAATGTGTTTTTCAGTGATGTACTCACACACTCTCCTTTCAAACTCTTGGACGCGGATCATTCAGGGACCACGGAGAGATTTTCTCTGACTGTAGCCATATTTAATAATGTCTTGCCATCAACAAGACATCCCGTGACACCATATTTCTCAGCTGCTTGACGGATGGCTCTGGTCCCTTTCTGCTAAAAGATGCTTTCCAATCCTCTGCAATGTATTTCTCTGTCACATAAGCTGGCAAAAAACTCCTAAAGGGTGATCTTTTGGCCGAATGGTACTTCTACAGACAGACAGATAAAAAGCATTCATAGAACAAACAGACTTTTTTATTGTCTGTTATTTTCTTTCTTTATAATGAAATTGTGCTAACAATAGAACTGTGATAACAGAACGACCTGAAAAATACAGTTTTCTCACCAAACCTTTTACACTTTAGATTGGTGGATTTATTCAGATATCATATATGCTTTATTTTAGCTTTCATTTTAGAAGTTGTATACGTTTACCATATTCAGAAAACTAGTATAGCAGCAGACAACTGTTTGCTTAGTAAAGATATAGTAGAGTAATAGCGTCCTGAGTAGAGAAATAATTCACTCTGCATCTGTGTTTGTTTATAATTTTGTCAGTGGTTTTTTTCACCTCTTTTTAGGCCTATCTTCAATTTGGGCATTAATAAACCTTGTGAAAACATCAACAATGTCAGGTAATCTTGAAAAATTGCTAAAAACGTTTTTTATACCTGGCTGAAGTTTTTTGATTGATAAAAACAAATAGCAATGGAAACAGACTTGAAAAATAAACGAAGCCCTTGTTTTAATGTGGGCATTAAAAACCTTGGAAACAACTAAAATGTGAGTTCATCTTGAAACGTCACAAAAAGGTTTTGTATGCCTGTCTGAAGTTTTTGGATTGATAAAAACAAAGTGAAATAGAAACAGACATTTTTTTAAAGTTCAAGAGGACGTAGAAAAGTCTACTCCTAACTAAAGAGAGGAATAGTAGCAGATGACAGATTATTTATTGATCCACAGATACCTGATGTGACCTCTCATCAATACAGTACATGACACAAACAGAGTGTTCCACATGAACTCTGACTTACGAAATAGCCCCTTTAGTACTTATAGTGAGAAGAATGTTTAATTTGTGATATGTCTGCAGTGGTAGCCTCTATTAAACAGCACATCTGAATTTCTGAAATGTTTACAATAATACAGCTTGTTTAGTGCAAGGTTTCACCCAAAAAATATTAATTTGAGTAAACAAAGTATTTGTTTTGTTGTTGTTTTTTACATTAATAGGCTTATGCAAAAAGGAAAACAAATTAATATATCATTTATAGAAGTGATTTGCCAACCATTTGAGGTTATATTTAAGCCAATAAGCCAGTGTGGTTTAGATAAATGAAGCTTTAAATTCTAAAACTGTGTTTTATGAATTATTAATTCTGATGATGACACATGTTCTCTGAACTCTTGAACTACAGCATGAAGAAAATGATTTATTTGTATTCAGTGCCTGTTAATCATAAATTAGTTGAATTTAAAAAAAAGTAACGGCACATCAAACATTCAGGGAGATTTGTATTCCTGAAATATCAATCAAACCTTTCACTATACTGTGCATCCTAATGGGAACAGTAAGACAAATGTGTGGGTTAATGCACTTCCGTCTTAACTCAGTGTGAACTCTGTTGGCTTCAGTTTTGGCATAAATACTCTATGTCAATATTTGTGTGCAGCACATCCTTTTGCTATTGGTTACCTCCTACATCGTAATTTGACTTGTGGTTTCACTTCCTTACTGCACCAGTAAAACACTACTTACCTCATTTACCTATTTATGTAATCTTTAGTTTAACTTCTGATCCATTTTCACTTCAATCTTTCAATTGGCCCCTCCTGGGTTGTATTCATCCCTCTTTCTATCTGTTCACTCCCAGCATAAACACTATGATGATTTATTTCTATCTTTCTCTGCCTTTAACTTATTTTCATGGCTTTATTGTGTGTTGTCTGAAATTGTTGCTCTTTAGAAACCAGCTGGGCCTCCAGGGAAAGGAACAACTGACAGCCGGGGAGTAAGACAGGGAGGTGAAGGGGATGACTGACAGGAAAAGAAGATAGAGAAATCATCAATGACAGGAAAAGGAAAGGCATGAGAGGAAGAGAAGAAACACAGGGGTAAAGACAGGGAGACATTTCTGTGTGTTTTTATATTCCCTTTTATTTTTTATTCAGTACTTTTTTTAGTGTGAAAACACTCCAAAAACAGTTTAACACTTGGTTCACTGGTTCTGACATCCACAGGGGTATTTAGGTATGAAAGGTTTGGAAAATGTAGGATATTTCATGCCAGTTATTGATGGATCCATCGTCCAGCACTACTTTTCCCTGAATAGCTGCTGCAGCCAACAAAGCTTCATCAGTATACGCCTAAATCATGATCAGGGATTTCAAATCCTTCAAACATATGCCCTGTGGCAACATATTGTGGATCAGTTTACCGGTATGTTTGAATGCAGCATTGTTATATAACACTTCTTCTGTCAAATGTTTGGAATTTAAGTATAGCTCACTCCAAAGACTCTCAAAAGACAGGTTCAATAAGTAATGCAGAAGA
Source organism: Notothenia coriiceps (assembly GCF_000735185.1). Classification (NCBI taxonomy): domain Eukaryota; kingdom Metazoa; phylum Chordata; class Actinopteri; order Perciformes; family Nototheniidae; genus Notothenia; species Notothenia coriiceps. The sequence goes on from NW_011338487.1 coordinate 130,481, forward strand.
GGCTGGGTTATCCGACTTTTAGTCTCCTGTTAAATTCTAACTCCAAAACCATAAGGGACTGTATTTCCCATAATGCAACTCAAGGGTGACTGTTATTTACCCCCCCCCCCCCTTCACCATAATCTCAAAGCCCTCTACTTTGGAATGCAGGGTTTCTATTTCAGGGCTAGAATCGCTCTGAACGTGGCCTTTCTAATTTTTCTGAAATGAGACGCTGGTATCCATCTTTACTTTGATGTTGTATAGCACTAAGCAAGCTACAAATGAAGGTTGTCTACTGATGATCTTTTTCTGAAGATGATACCTTTTCTGTATAATTTTCACATATAATGAAACATATTACCAAGGTTTCATGATAACCTGTACCATCGTTTTGGTCTCTGGAGTGTTTACAGAGAGCTTCGTATTACAGACCTAGTTCATTATTTTTGAAGGGCCCCCTCTGCTTTATAAAAGCACAGCTGCACTTCTTAGTTATCTGTTTGAAGAGTCGAATCAAATGCGAACAAAAGAGTGTTTCGAGCATACATGAGGGAAACAATCTTTCAGACCTGTTTTGTTCATTCATACATTAATTAGGACTCTCCTCAAAGGATTCTGCTAAAAAGACTGTAAATAATAGTCGTTTTATGATGATTGGTATATTTAATTGTTTTTCAAAAAATTGTCCAAAATTATAATTTCAAATATGTAGGCTATGTTCCAAATAGTATTGATGAATATATTTAGAGATCACATTTTTGTCCAAGAATAAACAAAAGGTCCGAAATGAGTCACATTGGAAAAATAGGTCAATGTGTTAAGCATATTTAATGAAGCTTAATAACACAATTATCATAGAAAAGCTGAATATTGAATAAAATATTGATTGGTACAAAGCGGCAGATTCTGAGGCATCTTTTTAAACACTTTTTACTCAGTTTAAAATCATTCTCAAAGTAATTTGCAATATATTATCCAAAAGCACAATTGTTCTGTTGTTTGAAGAACAGGACAGAGAACATTGAAGAGCCAACAGAGTAGCACTGCGCAACAATATAATAACCAAAGACTATAAATGAAACACGGAACAGATCAAAACCAACCAAAAGATAGTTCAGAAAATACAGAGCAAAGACCGGAGAAGAATAAAACCGGAGAGGACAGAACAGAGGAGAAGAGGGCAACGTGTTTTATCTGGTGCAGGGCTGGAGGGTAAATCACACCAGGGAACTCTTGTCAATAAAAGCTTTAGGTGCGTGTGTGTGTGTGCGTGCGCGTGCGTGCAAGAGCGCGAGAAAGGGAGCAAGACAGATAACTTTTAAATATGCCGAATTAACTGAAATCACTTGGTGCATCTCTGGCCTAGAAAGTGCCAGAGAAACACTTTCTCAGCAAACTCAGCTCAGGAAATATATGACTGGCACTGAACACATAAACAAGCACACACAAACAAGCACACAAACAAGCACACACACACACACACACACACACACACACACACACACACACACACACACACACACACACACACACACACACACAGGTTGGGTTGTTAGTGCCAACATTCGTCTTTTTGGGAACTTTATGGGTCAGATAAACATTGTTAATCTGATAGTACTATACTGCCAATAAGAACACTGCACCATTTCTGTCCTCCCTACTCGGTTAATTTGAATGTGATTTATCGTTTATTCATGTTCATGGGTTTAGTTGAAGAGCTGAGTCTATTCAATGTACCTTAGACCAGTGGTTCTCAACTGGTCAGGCCTCGGGGCCCACTTTTTCCTTTGTCAATAGATCGCGACCCAACATTTTGAACCACTCAAATCTATTCAACAAAAGATCGTACAGTAATATACATTATTAATTAAAGTGAAGTACAGTGCATATATCCCTTATATCCCTTAACATAACTAAAGTATGCTTTTAAATAAGGTTTAATGAGATGATGGAATCAAAGCTGAACTTTATAACATAAAAAGGCACACATGCTGAAAACCCAACCCCAGAAGGGGGGTCTGGGGGGATTCTCCCCCAGGAGATTTTTTGAAATGCTAAAATATAAACTACCCATTCTTGTACACTCTATTGCTACCCGACATATTAATAATATTTTATGCCATTGTTTGTTCTTCACTTTGTTCTGACAGCTTGCTGCTCCACTCAGTATACTATAAAGAATAGTTATACCGCAAAGTTATTCTCCGTGGGGACTTCCAGCAACAATCTTGATTCTGATCAAAGGCCAGAAGACTCGGAAAAACATCAGCAAAGATGTTTTATTGAGAAGATGATCACTACGTGACAGAAGTTTTCAAAACCGTTCATGGTCTCCGGTACTTCCAGTCCAACGCCTACTGCATGCACAGCGTTCGAAAATCGGGCCTTCAAAATAAAAGTTTGACTTTTTTCAAAAAAATTAAAAAAAGGAAGAAAAAAAAATTCTAATTTTTTTTTCTTCACTCACACATCTGCGACCCACTCGAAACGGGTCCGCGACCCACTTTTGGGTCGCGACCCACCAGTTGAGAACCACTGCCTTAGACCTTCACCATGTGCCTCACAAGTAGTTATCATGAAGTGATCATAACAAACGAGACTTTCCCAAACATCAACTGATAGTTGCTCTGGGAAACACCAGTAGTCATGTACATTGTTAAACACCGCTATGAGCGAAGTCATTATATCTTTGGGATATAAGAGTTTTTAAGTGAATGTAAATAAGCCCCACTTGAAAAGGCTTATTTCATAATCTTAGATTTGAAAAAGATGTTTCACTTATGTGAGATCAGTGTTGGATTGGAATTGAATACAATGAACGTATATGATATCATTTAACTCTGATAAAACATCTTTCTGAAATCCATGCCCATGGCCATTTTAGGAAACAAAACACTAGATCAGGTCCTTTGGACTGATACAGTTTTTCTGAATAGACTGCAGACAGTGATGGAAACTCCTTCAATGACGACTATATCGGGGGGGGGGGGGGGGTGGTTGTGCAGCACTTGGCCTGAAAGACAGAATGACAGATTCAGCAATGACATTTAAAGTTCAACATCCACAGGCTGATTGATTTGTTGAATACAAGAAGAAAGACGATTCGTCAGATACGGAGACACCTGGAATTTATGATGATCTGCTTTGATGGTAAGCAGGAATGTTGAAACTGAGGTTTGATTGCAGGGGAATATGAAAAATATATGCTAAAAAGATACAGATAGGAACATGGTAAAAATATGAAAAGGGCTTGCAATCATTTCAAGCCAGGGGAAGGTCCAATGCTTTTTAAGACATGCAACATTAAACATACTGTACTGGGCCCCATCATCCGCAGATTTATCTGCACAGTAATGATATAATGCATAAAAACAGATTATATTTTATTCCATCCATAGCTCAAATTGAGGAGATTCTAACAGGGCAGTTTGGCTTCTCAAATATGGCCAATAGAAGACTTAAAGAAATGTACCTCCACACGTCACCAGCAAACATGACTCATATGTTTTGGTCTTGTCCTCGCCTACAAGGATACTGGACAAGCATTTTCAAACACCTTACTGAGGCCTTGGACGTGGTATTGACACCATGTGCAGAAACTCCCATTTTTGGAGTACTAACTGGCCATCGAATGTTAAAGAGGAAAACTAAAGACAGCATAGCCTTTGCATCTATCTTAGCACATAGAAGAATACTCCTAGAATGGAAATATTCTATACCACCTAAAGCATCTCTATGGCTTAAAGATTTGATGTTGTACCTGAACTTGGAGAAGATTAAATATAACCTGAGGGGCTCCTCAAAACTATTTGAATCTTTCTGGGGCTGCTCTATGATAGCCTACATAGCTGAACTTAAGACACTAAATTAAGAAGAAAGGGGGGGAACTAAGAATGTATGTGTATGTTTTTTTTTCTTTTTCTTGTGTCTCTTTTTATCTGTTTTTTTTTTAATTATTATTATTATTATTTTTTTATTATTTGTTCTGTCTTTGTATACATGTATGTATGTAGGTACGTGCATGTATGTGCATGTGTACATTTGTGTGGGTATGTAAACACATGTATGTGTATGTGTATATGTGGGTATACATATGTGAGTATATGGGTACATGTATTACTGTTACTATTCTTTATTCCCTTATCCATATATTTTCTTTTAATATTATCTTCTACATTACTTTACTTTTACCTATACATGTATCTATTTTATTTAGTTAGTTATTTAATTTACTAGCTAGGAACCGGAGGGGGGGAAAGGGCGGGAAAATATATATATATTGACTGTATAAATGTAAACTCATTGTGCCTGACTCAATAAAAATTTTTTATTTTTTTTTATTTACCTGCAGTCAGATTCAATAGGCTCCTCTACACACGATGATTCTGTTGGACCGTTGTTTCTGATACCCCTGTGATCCTTAGCCAAATACATATTAGAGACAACTAACTTGCCTTAACATAAAGAAAATTGATTAATGTGATTGATAAAAGAAACAGAATTTGCAAGTCATGTATTAGATTATCCCCATTCATGCCATACCTGACCAGTAGATATCCAACATGAGTTTGATTCTCAGATTTTCTTGAGATCAGCCATCTGCCGGCACAGCTGCTCATCATTTACTCAATGGTTACTCTGTACAAGCAGTTTCCCAGTGGCTGCACTCCATTTTGCTGTGCCAGTGTGCTTCATGTTTCAAGGGCAGGAAAACCCTTTACCGTAAACTGCAGGGGGCAAAGGAGGTGGCAAGTATGACATCAGAACTCTGAGCTAAAGAACAAACACTGGCAGGTAGTGGAGATGCTTCCTGCTGAGGATGAGGTGTGGAGGAAACACAGCGTGCGTTCATCCTCTCCCATGCAACAAATATATAAAGAGATGGAGAAAAAGTTGGTCTGTTAAAAAAAAAAAATTACAGCAACTAAACTGACTTGATCCAAACATTTTTGAAATGAAGTCTTATCTTATTGAAGACAAAAATGAACCTTTTACTGCTTAACAACATTTTGTTTTTATTTTAATAGATGGAAAAATGTCATTACATTTGAACCTCTCTGTGGTCTATCCTCATTACTCTAGAAATAATATATCATACACTGCTGAATTAATCAATGGACACCAGAACACAACGGCTGATGTTACAGAGGGCATGAGAGATATGGTGCTCATTAGGCCGAATTGTAAATGCACACTGGCATATCTCTTTGTTTTATAATGAGTCTGCTTATTTGCTGCAGGGATTTGCACATCCCAAATACTGTACTATGACTTGTCTGTACAATTCATCCAGTGTATTCTACGGCTGTCATGACACAACGCCGTGTGAAACGTGTTTTCATATGAAGCTGAGACGCTGGAGCAATAGTCAAACTAAATGAAAAGATTTTTGCTTTAAAGCAGAGAGACAAAGAAAGGGCAAACAACATAAATAATTGGTGAATGTATTTTGTGCCATGTTGAAGGGAAAAATAAGAAGGTGATGACATTAGAAGAGAAGACAGAGGTGAAGGATGGACAGGCATCAAAAGAAGATGCGGAAAAACCATGGAAAAACAGAATGATACAAAAGTTAGGGAAAAAATAAGGAGGAAGTGGAAACGAATACAACCTTATTATCTATTATCTAGCAGAATGATTGAATTTCCTATGAGGTCTACTAATTGTGATTTAATAGGCCATACTCTTTAACAGTTTGGATGATGATGAGTATTTAAGTGCAGTTTATTGTTGTATGTAATTGGCACCAAAGCAGGAGTTTGTATACAGTTATTTGTTATGGGTATACAGTTGTTTAATCAGTTTTGTTTAGTTGCTTCTCATTTCATGCGTTTTGTTGGTTTTGTTGCCAAGTTACAAAACAATGAATGAAGCACTTATGGCAAAGACTGCTATGTGAGTTGGGATTGCTGAGCACAAGCCTGGCTTTTATGAGGCGTTCAAATTCTACCACCCTGCAGACAGGAACCACAACAAACACTACAGGGATTATACAACCCTTTTAAACTCTCTTCCTGCCTTCATGTCTTTCTGTCCCACTCTCAGTCTGTCTTTCTTTTTCACTCTTTCTTTTTCTCTGGCTTGGTTTCCCTCTTCCTTTGTCGGGATTTCTCTCTGTCTCTTTCTGATTTAATAAAACTGGCAGCATAAAGGATTTACACTCAAAATGAAATCATTGAGGGAGCCAGAAAAATAGAAATAGCCTGTCTTAATCACCACATGCACACTCACTATCGCACACACGCATGCGCTGTTCCAGAAGCACCCACACAGAAAGGCATTCTCCATATATCATTATCACGGGGTTCCAGGCGGCAGATAATCCGGTAACAGTTGACATTTAGCAGCCTGTTGTTCGCAAAGACACATTCAGCAGAAACCCTGATTAAGGCTAGGCATTAACAGATTTTATGAAGGCAAGATTAACTCCGACTAGCAAAAGATACATGCCCTCGAAAGCTGGTAAACAACACAGGGCATACAAGTCAAAACAATAGGGCCTTCTTAGTTTGATTTATATTATTTTTCAGGTTGTCTGAAAGTAAGAAAAGGTTTCAAAGAGCAAGAGGATCAGAAAAGAGTTGGATTTGAACAGATTACATTGTACGGTAAAATCGATGGGTCCTGAGGAAGTGACATTTCCAACTTGCCCAGAAAAGGGCAGTACGGCAGTGCTTCTCATGTTTAAGCTCTTGAGTCATAAAGTTTGGTCATGGTGATTGAAGTGGCACACGAACTGCTGATGCGGAGAACTACTGAAAGATTGTTCTTGATATTAACTGCAGGCTAGGACCCCGTTTTAATAGGACGAAAATAAATGCCCAGGATTAGAACAAAATTAAGAACAGAGTCTAGGAGAAACACTGGTGAAAGTGAGCGGTTTGCATCCAGAAACCTTTGTTGCATGTTAATCTCTTCTTTTTTTTCTGTCGCCTATCTTCTGTTGCCATCAAGTGTAACTGCCGTATATAAGAAATAAAAAACTTAGATTTTTCCAAAATAAATCATGTCAGGCAGTCTGTGGTTGAGTTTAACAGTGTTTATTCACAATTTGTGTAGATTTCTAAATAATTCTACTTCTCAGTCGACTACGTTTTTCTTCATATATAAATATGTTTTTGGAGCTATATATCTCTTTATATTGTTTAATAGTTCAACATTTATTCTCTTGCTGTTCATAGTGTTTATTGTAAATTTATTCTTAGTCAGGGTCATAAGTTAAAGTAGTCTCTATGCTTTTATTTTGAAGGCATGTTTTGGGCACTGGGTGATTAGAGCACCTGGTGTAATTGTATATATTGGAGACAGGTGGTGGGAACCAGAGCACTAGTAGGTAAACGGTTTTTTAACAGGGTGTTTCAAGCCACACAAAGGAAAGCCATAGGAAAGGCTAAAGGAAAAGAGATATAGGAAACCTGTTCATTGTACTTTGTTATTGGAATAAAATGCACAAATGGAGGTTCTTGTCTGGACTTGGATGATCATTGCCCTGCTTGAGATCCGCTATAGTGCCTCAGCGGCTGTTTTAGTTCTATAGGATTTTGGCCGCTACAGCCGTTATTTGATTTTTCAAATTATTATTATTATTCAGATTTTTAGGATTAACATAATAATAAACATCGAAGGTCACAAAAAGACATGGTTTTTGGTCCCATGATTTAAACATTTTATTTTCCTTTCTCCTACAAGCTGTGGGGGGATGTGGCTCAGTGGGGTAGTGTGTTGATCTTCAGATAAGGGGAGAGCAAATGTGAGTCCGACCGCAGTCAGCATGTCGTTGTGTCCCTGGGCAAGACACTTAACCCCAAATTGCCATGGGGACTACTGAATATATGTAAGTCGCTTTGGATAAAAGCGTCTAACAAATGACATATAATGTAATGTTTACCTGCTTCTACCCATACTAGAAACTAACTGCTGGTACCAGAACAGCCAATAGTTTGTTTGGGTAAATCCTTTGTTAAAGGTAGAGTAGGTAATTCACTTCAGAAACACTTTTTGTTATTTTCCATGGAATGCTCTTAACATCTTGATAGCAATGAATACATTAAATGCAATGACAATAAATATATATAAATATTTCATCGGAAGCCGTTGCGCTGTAAAAAGCACGACCAATTATCTGCCCCTGCCCGGCTAAAATAACTGGATGGCCTACCTGCCTGTCAGCATTCCATCTGTGCACAAACTTATCTCGTGCCCTCATTGGTCATGTGCGCGTCATCCGTGTGTGTTGGAGGAGGGGCTCTGTAAGGAAGTCTGAAGGAAGGGGCAGATTTTTTCAGCTGCGTAGTTTCAAATTATAGCGCACTTGAGNTTTGAATGACGCCTGCGTCGTGGCGCAAGCTACTTATAGGGTTGGTGGATTCCCTGACGTTGGCGTCAAGATCACCAGCCAATCAGGATTGGCGTAATGAGATTGATGCTTCTGGTGCATACGCGTTGAGGCGCATCCCATAGTGAGACATCGAACGGAGTGTTATGAATGAGAACTTATCTCGTGCCCTCATTGGTCATGTGCGCGTCATCCGTGTGTGTTGGAGGAGGGGCTCTGTAAGGAAGTCTGAAGGAAGGGGCAGATTTTTTGTCGGAGGTGTACTTTCAAATTCTAGCTAACTCGAGCTGGTTTCTCCATTCTTACCTACCCTACCTTTAAGTTAGATATTAAGATATCACAATTATAATATTTATCAGTTTTTAATATGGATGATGCACAAAAACTGAGTTTTTGTTGTTTCAGTCATTAACTATTTATTTATTAATTTATTTTGTATAAGCAAAACCAGGGGATATATGTCGATTGGTGTTGTTTTGTAATCCCATGTTGATTGAGCCAAATATTTGGCATGACTACAAATATAAACTAATGAAGAATGAATGTGGTAGTAATATTAACAACGCACAGGTAGTTTCAACTGGCCAGAACTGCCATTCATCTGATTTTCTGTAAATTCCAGCAGTGGATTTTCCTCAATATCCCAAGAATCCAATCTAATGAAGTGTGTGTTTGCCTGTGCGTCTGTGGGCCTGTGTGTCAATGCAACAGCTCCAGGGCACATTCATCTGGCGATGGAAATGGATGAGTCCAGCAAACTAATTACACAGCTGTGCTCATCAATGTGTATGTGTAATCACAGTCTCATCAGGTAGGGCTACTGAAAAAGAAGAGAAGAGAAGATCTTCAAGAAAGTACTTTCTTAAGGGTCAAAAACAATCCAACTAATGATGAACAAGGACAACTGCCTCTCAAAGTGTGATATGTTGTATTTATATATAATATAGTTGGGTTGGGATAAGACATCTGCAAAGCCTGTTTCTTTTAATCTCCCACTTATTTTTGTTCTTGTTTTTCCCTTTACTGGCCTTTCTTCCTCAACATATGAATCATTGTCTTTTCTTTGCACCAGTGGCTTATTTTTCTACATTCTCCGCTTCGATGCAATGAAAAGAAAATCTGCACAAAGCCATCAGTCTCCCTCAAAAATACCCTGAGAGAGAGAGTGACATGGAGGGAAAAGATACAAAAAAGAAAGAAAGTAGAACAGAAATAAAAGCCAGCGAGACAGAGTGATAGAGAGCAGCAGAGTCCAGCATGTAATTACCCCTGTTGATTTTGTGATTCAGGCAGTAAAATCCAGATTAATAGACGAAGAGGAAGATATTGAACGTCAAGACTTCTGTTATTGGCAATACAGGGTATGAGTCCTGCACATCCTGGCACAAGAGGTACAGCGATACTCACACGGACACTCTAATGCTCACTTGATCCTGGGAACACACAAGCGTGCAACCCACACTCAATCATTCACACACCTCTTCACGGATATTTGCACACACACCTGCAGGCACGCATGCATATAAACACTCCCACACGCAGTAATTATTTGGTTTGGTTTGTCATATTTCTTACTCAATCACATGATACAGAAAATAGGATAATTGAGGTACAGGACAGAAAAAAAAAGAGGGTAGATAAAAGAAAATGGAGAAATGGCAATTTGCAAACAAATACGGACAGATGGAGGAGTGACATCGTGGAGAAAGACATCCAGAAAGGATTTTTTTGAATGGCAGAAATTGTTTTTCCTAGAAGACTAAGGATTTGTGTTTATCCTAAATGTGATATATGGCCATAATTGATCTTGTTCATTTAAATTCTGATGTGCAGTCTCATTTTGCTCCACTCTTCTATGACAGAAATGGATTTTATTCCCCTTATAACTAAATTGTCACACCAGTCTGTGGGGAGTGCTTCTCCCGCTGTCAAAACTGCAAATTCCAGGTGACATGTTCTCCCAAGTGCCGATTCACGTCCCTTTTGTACATTTTTTATGTAATGCTATAAAAGTTGTAGATTTGGTATTTTCTTATGACTTTGCTTTCATAGATTTCTCTTTTTATTGTAATGTCTCTCTTTATGTACTATAGTTTTTCAGCTAATAAAACAAGTAGAAGAAAATGAGTGAAGATTAGTACAGTTGTGTTGTTTATGTTTAATGAAAGATAAATCCTCAAATAATACATTTACATTTTGTAAAATACGCTATATTGTTCCGGTTCAAGAGTTACTTGAGAATATTTATTATGCTCCAATCTGTTGGTAAATATGAATCTGAAGCAGGAGATGTCTAACTTTTAGGATAAAGACTAGAAACAGCTCCTGGCTCTCCCAGAAAGTATAACAAAATCTACCTAGAAGCACTCCTACAGCTCACTAAATAACATATTATATTCTGTTTATTTGATGGATACAAAATGTTACAATTTCAGCCAGCCGCAGTGATTTCCTGGAGTTCAGCACTTCCTAACAGTTCAGTGTACAGTATACAGTGTTATTTGTATTTGTACGCTCGTAGGTGTATTTTGTTACCTTGTTCCTTCTTCAAAAAGCCAAGCTTACTTGCTGCTGGCTGTTGTCTAAACGGACAGACTCTCTGCAAGAAGCAAATTAGCATATTTCCCAACATACAGACAACTAGCTTTTTAATCATGTTTACCACTGTCTTTAACACGTTGAGCAAGAAATAACAACTCCCACTTCTGTTTCTGGTATATTTTGTTATAATACAGAAAAAATGAGGATAGGTATTGAACTTTGAACTTCAATTTGTCTGTCATGATGTCACACACACACACATACACATTTAACACTCAGTTGTAACAGGTTGCTCCCTCTGTGGTCATAAAAAAACAAGGTCACTGCACATCTTGGTCATGCCAACACAACAGTCAACCATGCAAGTAAAGTTATTAAATGGACCATCTGTCCCCACACACGCATTCACACACACGCCAGCACACCCACATCTGCCAAACATATACAAGCATTGGTGCACACAAACCAACAAGAGGAAGGTGTTCATTTGGTTCTTTAGGGTTCAGTGGATTTTCAATTGTATCTCTTTTTTTCCCCTCTTGCATTGCATGAATACATGTGGAAACTCATGTAGCTCATGTGCTATACAAGTGCACTGCATACAGATTCAGATCCAACATGTTGGAGAGATATACTATAGCTAGTAGGCCTATATACGATACGTCAAATAATTTGTTCTTTACAACATTCTAATTTACATGATGATGATAATGTCTAAATTAGAGTGTATGACTTGAACACGATAGCGTAGATGTAGGGTTAATGGATGCAAGTTGCTGTAGCATCCAAAACTATCATGTTGTTAACATTACCCCTGGCAAGACTGATGGTTTTCTCCTTTTGTTTATTTCCATGATGCTGTTAGCTTGGTGCTACATTTCCTGCCGGTAGAAGCTAAAGTTTCATTTAATTTAATTTCAAACCTTTATTTATCCAGATTGTCCCTTGAGATCATAGATCTCTTTTTCAAGGGAAACCTGCAGCAATTAGGTTCCACATGAAACATGAAACAACATAAAACAATAGAGGATATCATACAACATATTTACAAGCTACATTTGGATACTTATCAACATTTACAAATACCCATAGTTTCAAAGAGCATTTCACTTGGACTTGCTTTAAAAACATTCAGAGGAATAAAATTGCTCAGTTTCAATTTTAGCTGTAGACTGTTCCAAGCAAGTGGCGCTGCGCAAATAAAAGCTGTCTTAAGACAGTCCTTGCCAAGGACTGTCTTAAGACAGCTTTTATTTGCGCAGCGCCACTTGCTTGGAACAGTCTACAGCTAAAATTGAAACTGAGCAATTTTATTCCTCTGAATGTNACACTGCAAATGTATTGTCTTTTATCTTGTAATCCCTCTGTATTTGGTAGTCTTTTGCCAGATGTCCATCCTGCAGATGTGTCTGTAGGACCGGATGTACCACACTGTGTTTTATTGTTGCTATCCTATTGTGGCATAAGCCTATTAATACAGGACATTTTACTGGTGTATTTACATTCTGATTCAAATCAATCAATCAATCAATGTTTATTTATATAGCCCAATATCACAAATGTTACATTTGTCTCAGTGGACTTCACAGTTTGTACAGAATATCAGTATGACAATACGACACCCTCTGTCCTTAGACCCTCTCATCGTACAAGGATAAACTTCCAGAGAAAACCCACAGTTTAAAGGGAAAAATGGGAGAAACCTCAGGGAGAGCAACAGAGGAGGGATCCCTCACCCAGGACGGACAGACGTGCAATAGATGCCATGTGTAAATTGAAAAGATAATACATTTGCAACATAGGTAGTCCAAATGTTTGGAAATGCATGTGTGTATAATAGGAAGATGAATCCACGAGATATCCATCCAGGACTTATGATCCAGGACCACAGCCACGCTCAAGATCCAGGACTCGCATCCATGACACAGGACCGCAGGATCATCCATGACTCCGGATCCCGGCGTATATAGACACCAAAAAGAAAGAATTTGGGGAAGCTGGGTTAATCGGAACAGGAGAGTACACAGGTATAGACAGAGAGAGGGAAGAAGTAAGATGTCCCCCGACAAACTAAGCCTATATCAGCAAAACTAGGGGCTGAATCTAATCAGCCCTAACTATAAGCTTTATCAAAAAGGAAGGTCTTAAGCGCACTCTTAAAAACGGATAGGGTGTCTGCCGTCCGAACACAAACTGGAAGCTGATTCCACAAAAGTGGAGCTTGATAAGAAAAGGCTCTGGCTCCCATTGTACTTTTAGAGACTCTAGGAACAACCAACAACCCTGCATTCTTGGAAGGCAATGCCCTAGTAGGACAGTAGGGTATAATGAGTTCTTTAAGGTAAGATGGCGCCTGCCCATTAAGGGCTTTGTAGGCGAGAAGAAGAATTTTAAATTCTATCCTGTGTTCTATAGGGAGCCAGTGTAAGGCAGCCAGAACAGGAGTAATGTGGTCCCTTTTCCTAACTCTGGTAAGTGCATCTGTCCTTTTCTCGACTTTCTCCCCATTCATTTGCACGAGCTGCAGCATTTTGAATCAACTGAAGCGACTTGACTGACTTCTTGGTACACCCTGATAATAAGGAGTTACAATAATCCAGCCTTGAAGTAACAAATGCATGGACTAGTTTCTCTGCATCGTTTTGAGGCAAGATATGCCTGATTTTTGCAATGTTACGTAGATGGAAGTAGGCGGTCCTTGAAATTGATTTTATGTGGGTGTTAAAGGATAAATCCTGATCAAATATAACACCAAGATTCCTTACAGTCTCACTGGAGGCCAAATTAATGCCATCCATATATCTTTAGATAATTTGTTTCGTAGATTCTTCGGGCCAAGTACAATAACTTCAGTTTTGGTCGTGTTTAACATCAAAACATTTAAGGTCATCCACGTTTTTAAGTCCTTGAGGCAGTCTTGAATTTTATTTAGATGATTAATTTCATCAGGCTTGATTGATAAATATAGTTGAGTATCATCCGCATAACAATGAAAGTTTACAGAAGGATTCCTTATAATATTGCCTAACGGAAGCATATATAGTGTGAACAAAATAGGTCCAAGCACTGAGCCCTGTGGCACTCCATGGCTAACTTTGGTTTGCATGGAAGATTCATCGTTGACACGTACAAACTGAGAGCGTTCAGATAGATAGGACCTAAACCAGCCTAAAGCAGTTCCCTGTATGCCAACTAAGTGCTCTAGTCTTTGCAATAGGATATCATGGTCGAAAGGACCAAATGCAGCACTGAGATCGAGCAAAACAAGAATAGAGACAAGTCCCTTGTCTCAGGCTATTAGAATGTCAATTGTGACTTTAACCAGAGCTGTCTCTGTGCTATGATGTGTTCTAAAGCCAGACTGAAAATCTTCAAATAAATCATAGTTTTTTAAGTAATCATACAGCTGTTTTGCGACTGCTTTCTCAAGAATCTTTGAGAGGAACGGAAGATTAGAAATAGGTCTATAGTTGGCTAAAACCTCTGGATCGAGGTTGTGCTTTTTAAGAAGCGGTTTTATCACTGCTACTTTGAATGATTGTGGAACATAGCCTGATAATAAAGACATATTCATAATATTTAATAAAGAAGTGCTAATTAATGGAAAAACTTCTTTTAACAGCTTAGTTGGAATCGGGTCTAAGATACACGTTGATGGTTTAGAAGAGAGAATCATTGAATTTAATTGTTCAAGGTTTATGGCTGAAAAGCATTTTAGTTTACTATCTAGTGTAATATTAGAACTTACGTTTCCGGGAGCTGTTGATAATACTATACTGGTCAAAGGCAAGAGGTCATAAATTTTGTTTCTAAGAGTAACAATTTTATCGTTAAAAAAGCACATAAAATCATTACTACTGAGTGCTATTGGAATAGAAGGCTCAATCGCCTGGCTAGAGTGCTGAAAATAAATCTTGCATTATTCTTATTCTCATCTATTAATGAAGAGTAGTAGGCTGCTCTCGCTTTACGCAGTGCTTTCTTATATTCATTGAGAGTAATGCCAAAATTAAGTGTTAAGTTCACTCCAATAATTTGGCTACATTATCCTTAAATATAGCAAAGCAGAATCTTGTTAAAGTGAACCTCAGTCATCTTCTGTTTTTTGCAATCTGTCAAAACCTTGAAAGACCTCGAAATTATTTTCATTGGTTGAATCCAACTGTCTCTCCTTGCTTTGCTGTGAAAAGCCAAAATTGACATGTGCAAGGAATGTGGCATCACAGAAATGTCTTAAATGCCAACTGAATCAGTGGCAAATGCCAAAAAAGACTTAAAATCTCTTTTCCAAGAGTGACCTGGCCAAGTTAAACATGCCTTGTGCACAGACCTGGAAGAGGCAACAATAGAATGATAAGCATGTATGTTCACTAAGAAGTCCCGGTCCAACATATCCATTAAGTTGAACTCCTGTGCAGATAATAACAAAGAATATCCAACATGATGGTTAAAAGCATGTTGAGCCTCTTCAAGATGATCACAATGCACAAATTCCAAAGCATGAAAAAGTGGAAAACCAAACATCAAAAAGCAAATGACTTGCATCACTGAAGGTGAAGAGCTGGCTGTTGCTGAGAAAAACTCACAAGGCAGATGTTCAAGGTTGGCAGAAATACATGCTTTGCACTCCAGCCAGCCTTCAAGCAGCATCCAGACACATTTCTGATCAGGCTTGAAAACTGATCAACTGCACATGCAGATCCAGCTGGCAGATCTCACCATGAGTTTTTCTTTTCCCACTTGGTCTCCACCACTCATCAAGGAAGGGTATCCATGCTATCATTAAAGCAACAGTACAATTTATTAGGGGTAAGGTAAGGTAAAGTTTGAATAAATATTTTGTATTCAATTCAACAGGATATGTTGTCTTGTTTATGATATGCTACAAGGCACAAAGGGGATTGAAGAGAAGTTAATTTTCTGTTATATAATAATAACTTGTAATGATAATAAAGAAGCGAACATTTGGGATATCCCGATAACACTGGTTTGCATCGGGCTTAGCTGCTAAGCTAAATGTCATCTACAAATAGAATATCCCACAGCCCTTTGTGCTACAGTACCTACATGCTCTTTGTGACACCAAGCGTAATAGGAGCATATGGTTTTTACCTTCTCTTTATCAGTGAAAATTAACATGCAGATTGAAATGCTAAGGTTAAATTTAATATGAAGATTTAAAGAGCATTGCAATCATCTTATTTTGCCGAGGTTATCCGTCATGGTGGATTTAGAGTCATATTTGTCTTAAAGCTGCTGTGGATCAGGAAAGAGAATGAAGGTTAATTTTAACTCATGATCAAATCCAGCCAGAGGGATTTCAGTCTTGTAATTGTCACTAAAATTCAAAGTGATTGCATTAATTTATTTACAGATTTGTGGTGCAGGAGGATGCCTCCCTGTGCGAAACAAATTATTGAATCACTCGTGTAAATTGTAGGTTTAACAGGAACATGGGGATTTTAATGTCTTTTCTAAAAATGAATTTAGCACTTTTAAAAATTAACTTTCCCTGAGTAGTCAAATCAAATTAAATACTTTCAACTTTCTGTGACCTTTTTACCTGTGCTGGGCTATGGTGATCTGTTCTATATGAATGCACCTGCCCATTGCCTGAACAAGTTAGATGCCGCCTATCACAGCGCACTGAGATTTGTCACAAATTGTAAAGCACATACTCATCACTACCCTATATACCAAGGCAGGTTTGCCATCACTTACTGTACGGAGGCTCAGTCATTGGTACACGTTTATTTATAAAGCCATGTTGGGTAAACTCCCGTATTACATCTGTTCACTGATATCACAGAGAGTTGCAAGCAGCTATTGTCTGAGATCGCATGATGTAGTATTGTTGGATGTGCCAAGAGCAAGGACTGTCTTAAGTAAGACAGCTTCTATGTGCGCAGCTCCACTTGCTTGGAACAATCTTCAGCAAGAATTGAAACTGAGCATTCTCATTCCTCTGCATGTTTTTAAAGCTAGGCTAAATGAAATGCTCGTTTATGCTATGGGCACTTTTAAATGTCTATAACTATGTAAATGTATCCTGTAAATATAATGTCCTTTATTGTTTCATGTGGAACCTATTTGCTGCAGGTCTCCCTTGAAAAAGAGATCCATGATCTCAATTGGACCAATCTGGATAAATAAAGGTTTGAAATGAAAATATCATCGTGCCA
>NW_011338487.1:147560-148234 GCF_000735185.1 Notothenia coriiceps
CTGCTTTACACTGGCTCTCTATAGAACACAGGATAGAATTTAAAATTCTTCTTCTCGCCTACAAAGCCCTTAATGGGCAGGCGCCATCTTACCTTAAAGAACTCATTATAACCTACTGTCCTACTAGGGCATTGCGTTCCAAGAATGCAGGGTTGTTGGTTGTTCCTAGAGTCTCTAAAAGTACAATGGGAGCCAGAGCCTTTTCGTATCAAGCTCCACTTTTGTGGAATCAGCTTCTAGTTTGTGTTCGGACGGCAGACACCCTATCCGTTTTTAAGAGTGCGCTTAAGACCTTCCTTTTTGATAAAGCTTATAGTTAGGGCTGATTAGATTCAGCCCCTAGTTTTGCTGATATAGGCTTAGTTTGTCGGGGGACATCTTACTTCTTCCTTCTCTCTGTCTATACCTGTGTACTCTCATGTTCCGATTAACCCAGCTTCCCCAAATTCTTTCTTTTTGGTGTCTATATACGCCGGGATCCGGAGTCATGGATGATCCTGCGGTCCTGTGTCATGGATCGCCAGTCCTGGATCTTGAGTCGTGGCTGTGGTCCTGGATCATAAGTCCTGGATGGATATCCTCGTGGATTCATCTTCCTATTATACACACATGCATTCCAAACATTTGGACTACCTATGTTGCAAATGTATTATCTTTTCAATTTACACACGGCA
>NW_011338487.1:148264-155462 GCF_000735185.1 Notothenia coriiceps
AGGGATCCCTCCTCTGTTGCTCTCCCTGAGGTTTCTCCCATTTTTCCCTTTAAACTGTGGGGTTTTCTCCGGAAGTTTTTCCTTGTACGATGAGAGGGTCTAAGGACAGAGGGTGTCGTATTGTCATACTGATATTCTGTACAAACTGTGAAGTCCACTGAGACAAATGTAACATTTGTGATATTGGGCTATATAAATAAACATTGATTGATTGATTGATTGAACACAATCTGAGGAGACGGTTTTTAAACATCTTCAGTTAAGATGACTAAATAATAAGCTGAGGGGCTCGCTCAAGGCGACAGATTGTGTGCTGGCAGAAAATCATAGGAGAATTTTGGTCTCAAGGTTTAAAACTTGTGATCCCTTTATAAGTACTATATTGTATTAATTTTTCCACAGAAATTGCCTATTTAGTGGACACGCTTTTACAGTATTTTGTTAATGCATAACACACTGTTGTTTTGACTTGTGTAACAGTCTTTCCCTCGTGTCCTTGTTTTCCTCCAGGAGCAGGTAAACCCCTGGACCACACTGCATGACTGCTGCATCCACTTTGCAAATCTTCAGAGCTTTTCCAATTGCAAATTAGGCTGAAAGCTGCTGATTTGGGGAGAAAGGCTTTCAACACAGCTTTGGAAGTGGTGGTAAGTGGAGTTTTACATAAAGGTACACTGATGAAAAAAACTGAAAAAGTTGACTTTAATTAAATGTATTATGTCAAAACATTTCACATTATTGTATTAGGTTCTTTGAAAGCAATAATACTTAATATTATTGCTTTCAAAGAACCTAATACATTAATGTGAAATTTGTTGACATAATACATTAAATTAAGGTCAACGTTTCAGTTATTTCAGTGTATGTTGAAATAAATTGTGTAGATGTATGTGGATGGTAAGCTGTTTGAAACCAATTTGTATTTCAAACTTGACAGGTACATAGTAAGGGTCTCATTGTCAGTCTACTTTGAAACAGCTGTTCTCATAAATCTTGGACTCCTTACAACCGTGAAAGACATAAAATCCTTCACCAAAACCTTGTGATAACTTAATTCTAACATACTCTAATGTCTAATCTGCCTTGTAGAAGCACTTGGTTTGGCCTGACCGTAAGTCTCTTGTTTCTTGAACACTTTCCTCTCAAAGAGGGAAAAAGCTGTTAGCTATCAGGTCATCATAGTGGGCTCAGGCATTAGCAGTAAATGCCTTACATAAGCTATTAGAAACCATCCAGCTAATTAAGTGCAGTCATGACTGTCGATATCTACCCATTCTGTCTGCCCATCTTTTTCCAGTCTGGTTCTGTATGCATTTGTATCACTGGTGAAAATGAACTAAGGACTCTTACATTTCCTGTTTCTTTATATTTTATAAAAAAGGGAACAATGATCCATTATTACTAAAAAGAAACTTCTACAAATGCATGAAAATAAATGTGTGTAAGCAGACATTTAGTTTCTTCTTCTTTTCTACCCCATTTATCAGCACAATGTTTCTGACAACCCAACGGTTTATAAAGTAGATCAATTTAGCTCCAGCTTCAACAATAAAATGCTGAATATAAATTGATGCATCAATATTAGGAATCTAATTATTAAGAATACAAAACAGCATCTGACTCACAAGAATCATTTTGGGACACTGCAGAATGAAAGTTGTTCCCAATATGTCTACCTAATTCTTATATATTCTTACTTGTATTTTGTATTTTACACAGTTGTGAGAGTTCATTTTGAATGCTTTAAAATAGTGGAATATGCAATACTCCAAAAAGTTTCAAAAGCACTTTTTGCTATACAGTTGAATTATGCAGCATTTGTTAATGTGTAGCTTATTAATGTTAACCTAACCATGTCTTTATTTAACAACCTGTTTTCACATCACAGTCATAAAATGTATCGAGAAGCCTCTGCCACTAATGCATACACAAACACACACTGCTTGTCTGCAGTGTTAGCTGTACCCCCTGGTGAGTCTACAACGTGATGTGTTTCCTCTGTGGGTGAGATTTATATCGGCTGTCTGACAGCTGCTCTGTACCACGCGTATATTATTACACCACAGCCATCTTTTCGCTCTTCCTGCCTGCGTTATCTCATTGCTTTTCTTTTACATCTTGTGCGTTACGCTTTTGTCCCTTTTTCACAGTTCAGTGCATCTTTTAAAATGTCAGAGAATGACAAATTTGTTCATGAATTGAAGCAATTGTATAAAAGCCATTGCAAATTGTAGGAGTGATAGATTCATAGTTACATTTACAAAAAACGTATTAGTCTGTATGACAAGTTTGTCCTGTCTCCTTTTCTCCTTTTCTCTACTCTATTGATTTTCATCCCTCTTTAATATGCAGTTAAACCTGATACAGCCATTTTCCGTCTCCCCTCTTTTCTGTCTTTTTTTATACTCATCTCCCCCCCACCCCCCACAGTGTGGTTCATGTCCTCGACTCGCTGTATCATCTTATGCGTTTTCAGCACTCCACTGCTTTCCACTTCTAAAAAGCTCTCTTATGGGTTTATATTCCTGCCTTTGAAAGAAAAAGAACAGTGTAATGCTTAGAAGCTGGAGCTTATGGGAGCATGTGTGTGTTTCTGTTAGTGTGCTGCACCTTTAAACAGCAGGTGGCACTGCTGCTCTTTAAATCGTGATGTGCTCAAAGAGGACAGCAATATGTTACTGCAGTATAGGTCGATTTATTGTAACAGTAGTTGTGGTAGGGACAATTTTAGCATGACAAATTGTTTCTGCAGGGCAGACTTTAAATGGAATCATGTTAAAGGCCAGAGTGCCTATTAGGATCATCAGAACAGAGGAAATGTGTTTGTCAACAATGTAGGAAGGGGTTGTACGGTTGTGTACATTTAATTTGAATAAAACTATGAGGGCACATTTTCAAAGTGAAATGTGCTATTGTTGAGTTTATTCAACTGTACTATGTGTAACACGTTCCTCTTGTTAAATGGTCAAGGAAGGAAAGCCAAGGAGATGCAACATTTTTTTTAAAGTTATTACTTTTAATTGAATTCCCTGGGACCATGGATCATCTCCTTATTCTGATTAATGCCTGTATTGGTGATAAGAATTGTTTTCCATGAAGAAACAAAGGCTACTGCCCTTACGTCCCTGTACACACACTTAGACTCCGGCTCTCTTAACCTTCAACATCTATTGTCTTAATTCATTAATTTGGCAAATGTGTAGAACTAATAATAGAAACACAGTAAGCCACTGTTATGTGCTTTTAATGTCAGGACAAAATGCACATAAACATTATTAGAAATACATGTTACTCATCACTCTTTCACGTTCTAGTCCATCTACTTGTGAGATCTTGCAAACCAAACACTTATCATAGAGGCAGAGACAAAAAATAATATTTGTTGTAGTCAACACTTTTGTTGGACAAGTCATTAGTAGTTTCAAGAAGAAGAATACATGTGAACCAAATGCTTGGGAAGAAAGAGAAAAGGGAGAAAAAGGAAGCAAAGAAATGTCATATTCATAAAAATAAATGGGCTGAATTTAAACCTAATTTTGAACTTTTTTACCAATAATTAAAACATTAGCACTATTAAAGTCAATATAAATACAATGGCAATCAAAACTAATTGTGTTTATTTTATTTATGTTTTGTATTCGTTTATATGACTACCCCTGATGTCAACTGTTTTGTATACAAAATAAATATGTTCTTAAATAAATAAAAGAGAAAAAAAAGAAAGAGAAAGCGCAAGGTGTGTAACGTGTAACTAAAAGGAGACGTTCAAGTGTAGCTCTGATTTCCGACAGCCATGAAAGCACCGTTTTCTACGTCATCGAGTATCCCAAAAGCCTCCTCACCAGGAAGTGGTATGCCGGAGATTTTCTTTCAGGAGTTGTTTTGACAATGATGGAGGAAGAAGAATTTGAATTGGCTGAGGATTTGGAGGCTATTCTGCATCTCACCCCAGAGGTGCAACTAGCCATTGAACAGGTAGCCGTTTGACCTTCGGTTACTATAGCAACTTTTAAACAGTGTTGCTGCTCATGCCTATAAACCAGCCTGTTAGCAGGCTAGCTCAACGTTACCGTGCTGTCACAGCTAGCCGAAACACCTTGGGTTCCAAAACATCGTCAGGTTGTTTAATAACACGAGATTAAAAGGCAAATACATCGTAAAATGTCATTGTAATTACATACGTCCCATTTATCAACTTGTCAGTGTATGCTTTCAGTGACAAGCCAAAACCGGTTTGCATGTTGAAGTATGCCAAATTACTCCATCAAATATTTAGTGAAACGTTGTCAGTAGCGTACTTACTGGACGTAATGTGTGTTTTGTGTACTAGGTTTTCCCCAGCCAGGACCCACTGGACAGAGCAGACTTCAATGCTGTGGAATACATCAACACCCTATTCCCCACCGAGCAGGTACACTTTATACATGCATGGGTACACTGAAGTGATAAAGACTGTTATGCTACTGATATCCATTTGATTGGGGGGCAGTCAAAAGCTATATTTGTCATTAGTGGGTTGATAATGTTTGTCTTTGGTTATACTGTTGTGGAATTAGTTTTAGGTTGGAAATTCAACATACTGATAGAAATACTAATATTCTCAGTTTCACAGACTGTCAGCTGTCAGAGGACGAACTCTTGAGCCCTCACTCAGGGGCTGTCAATACATTTATTACACCAAATCAATCTTAGTTGCAATACCTTAATACTCATATTAGCGGAAATTATGCTGATACATATATTAAAAAGGGTCTTGTTTTTCACAACTTTTTTAATTGCTGATCTGTCATTAATTTACTTAACAAAAACATTTAATCAAAAGATAATTTCTGTTTATTTCAATAGCTTTCATATGTGTGACTCCAAATTCATGCCAGCAATGTTGTCTACACCGGACCGTTCAGACACACCTCTTCCTGTTGGATTGAAGTGTTTCTTTTATTTTCTATGAAAACATTTTATGAACATTCTGCAGTTGTTGTATTGAAAAGTCTTGATTTGTTCAAAAGCTTCAATGTCATGTGACCCAGTGACTCTATTATATATTTGGAAATATATATATTTGTAATTATTTGTAATGACTTCATAAGCGCAGTTTAAAGTCATATATTGTTTCTCACACTTTTATTTGAATAAACCTTAAGAACTATACAAATATGCTGGTTTTCTTTATTATATAAACTTGTTTAATAATAAAAATAGGTGTGCTCTTCTTATCCACTGCAATGGTAGGAGACCTTTCAATTCATAAACTTGTGAATTTTCATAAGAGTAACCATATACGATTGAAAAAATCACTGAACAAAATCGTGTACAACTTGTCCAGTGTAATAAAAATACAACTCTACATTAATCTAGATGTCACTTGCTATGGCAGTTGTTGAAAAAATATCATCTGTAATGAGTATGTGAGTATGTTGTGAATCTTTATGTATTGCACTTTTGGACGGTATACTTAATAAAGTGTCTGTGTATATACTCCATTTCCATGAGGGGTCGCTGTTACCCTATAGTTTGTGCCCATCGTATACATGGAAGAGCCCCTAGTGTAAATATGCATGAATTATTTTTCACCTAAATGGATTCTATGTGTACTATTTCATCAGGTAAGGTGTAAACCTGTGCTGCAGTTGAAATGGCTAGTTAAATAGATTTGTATACCCTGAAGCAAAATGATTAGCTTTTTTAAAGGGACAGTTTACGTCAAAATCAAAAACACATATGTTTCCTCTCACCTGTAGTAGTATTTCTCAATCTAGACTGTTTTGGTAGTAGTAACCGTGTTGGAGGTAATGGCCAAGAAGATGTCTGCCTAGTGACTCGCAAATATAATGGAACTAGATGGTACTCGGCTTATGGTTTTCAAAGTGCAAAAATATACATTTGAAAAAATCTGCTGCAATGTGTCATCAGAAATCATGACCCATTAAGTCAAGTTGATCTATAAACCTTTTTGTTTAGTAGTTTCATGCAGGAATTGTACTTTGGTCGTGAACTGTCCCATAGGCACACATGCAGTAAATGCTACAACGTGTGTATTTAAGTACAGAGGTATAATACAGGTTCAACAGCTGATTACCTGTGTTTGTATTTCCCATCAGTCATTGGCTAATATTGATGACGTGGTAAACAAGATTCGTCTGAAGATCCGGTGAGTTCATTTCATTGACTTGATGGCACATTTCTTGTTTTTGGTCATTATTTTACCCTCAAACTGACTGGAGTGCCCTTTGTGTCACATTTGATAGGCGCCTGGATGACAACATCAGGACAGTGGTGAGAGGCCAGACCAACGTGGGTCAGGATGGCAGACAGGTGAGTCGAGCTACAGTGGTTAAACAAACTTGATCGACTTCAAATATGTTTTCCGGCACAATGAATTGTGTCATAATGGCTAGAAAAAAATTTACGTTTATTTAATCTATGAAACATGTTTCGTTGGTTGTCAGAATTAAGATTTATGTAACTATTGAAATGTATTATCTTGTTATAGTGAAGATGGTGGAGCTGGAATTTTTCCGCAGAGGCTGATTGATATGTGTCCAATGTAACCATGGTATTACATTACATTGCATTTAGCTGACGCTTTTATCCAAAGCTACTTACAATAAGTGCATTCGACCAGGAAAATACAACCTTGAAGAAAACAGAATCATATAAGTACATCAGGTTTCATAGAGCCAAAACATTTCAAGTGCTACTCAACTGGCTTTAGATAAGCCAGTCCCTTATTAGTATATAAGTGCTTTGTTAGCAATTCTTTGTTAGTAATTGTATCGCTCGAACTACACTCAAAACTACATAAACACTTGCCAAATGCAAACTTTAGCACCAAATATAACACACTTTATTCATAATATAGATTGTTTGACCACCCAACTAAAGCACTTTCATCTTTTATGGGCTATGCTCTGTACATAGAGGTTTCTGCTTGAGTTTACAGAAATACAGTAAATGAAGAAATACAAATGAGTTGTTGAAAAAAATCACATTTTATTAAAAAATAACATTCAATCAATGTTTATTTATACAGGCCAATATCACAAATGTTACATTTGTCTCAGTGGACTTCACAGTTTGTACAGAATATCAGTATGACAATACAACACCCTCTGTCCTTAGACCCTCACATCGTACAAGGAAATACTTCCGGAGAAACCCACAAGGGGGAAAAATAGGGAGAAAACCTCAGGGAGAG
>NW_011338487.1:155502-174365 GCF_000735185.1 Notothenia coriiceps
TTTGAGGAAGGAACCGGAAGTGCTAAAAATGATAACTTACTTCCGGGTTTTACGACGCGTCACTGCGGCTCTCTATGCCAAAGTCTAATGTTTAAACAACCTGCTGTTTATTCTGGCCTCATGTTGGCTGAAGTGCTGGAGACATTCCTTTGCAAACAAACATGCATGTAAACATAACGCTCAATGAAGAGGGTTAGGTCCATATGACATTACATTAAATTACATTGCATTTAGCTGACGCTTTTATCCAAAGCGACTTACAATAAGTGCATTCGACCAGGAAGATACAACCTTGAAGAAAACAGAATCATATAAGTGCATCAGGTTTCATAGAGCCAGACATTTCAAGTGCTACTCAACTGGCTTTAGATAAGCCAGCCCTTTATTAGTATATAAGTGCTTTGTTAGTAATTCTATCGCTCGAAGTGGAGTCGAAAGATATGAGTTTTCAATCTGCCCCGGAAGATGTGTAAGCTTTCTGCTGTCCTGATTTCAATGGGGAGCTCATTCCACCATTTTGGAGCCAGGATAGCAAACCTACTTGTTTTTGCTGATGGGAACTTGGGTCCCCCTCGCAGTGCGGGTGCAGCGAGCTGTTTGGCTGATGCAGAGCGGAGTGCACGTGCTGGGGTGTACGGTTTAACCATGTCCTGGATGTAGGAAGGGCCAGATCCATTCGCAGCATGGTACGCAAGTACCAGTGTCTTGAAGTGGATTCCAGCAGTTACTGGAAGCCAGTGAAGGGAGCGGAGGAGCGGCGTGGTGTGGGAGAATTTGGTATATAAAGCATTATAGAAAAATAGTAGACGTTACGCTATATGGGGGATGATAACACTGTTTTCTTATTGTACACGCAACCACAAGGCCTAATTTTCACTTGTGGTTTTCAAAACAGTATCCTTTCCCTGAAGTTAGAATAGCGCCACTGGCTTCTCTAAAGCCATAGAAAGATGTTTTTCCCGCTCTCCTCCTCTTTCCTCTCTCCACATTGCTTCCATGGAAAAGGACAAGATGACTCAGAACCATTCCCACTGCTCAAACTGCCCTTCTTTACGGAAAACACGTCTGGGAAATAGATTCTCGTATGTGAAAACGTAGATTTATTTTAAACCCTGGCTTTTGAGTCTTTGCCTTTTCATGTTGGATCATGATGGAAAAGAACAGCCCCTGCTGATTTAATACAGGTCCTCTTTTAGTCGAGGATTTGTGGCTCAAAGGGAATGTGACACCTGACGGGTGAGCCGTGTATGTTCTGACCAGTTGACATGATGAGGTGTGTGTTGTCGTCAGGGTGTCTGGCCCGGTGGCCCTGTCTTTCCCCGTTAGCTACTGTTTGGTAGCGGAAACACTCTAAATCCCTCCAGACCAATAACATTACACAGCCACACACAATCATTTTAGTTTATTTTTCCAACCCCGCAGTGCCATTCCAACATTTCCAGAGGGAAAATACTTTCTGTAGATGGAAAGAGGTGTTCATTTCAAGACGGCGATTAAGACATAAAGCAATAGAATAAAACCAAAAGTATCAGCAATTTAGTCATTTCTGCTGTTGACTTATCTCAACTTACTCAGCTCAAAGCAATGCCCAAGATGAAATTTAAGATTATTGAAGAAGAATGGAAAAATCAAGACAGGAGGAGAGAGAAAGTGAAGGGGATTCTGGGAAATATTTCTCTGGTGTTTTTTTTCAGTTTGGAGTCATATGCTGCAGGACTGAGAGTGTGGAAATGTGGTTCCCTTAGTGTTCGACTTAAAGCGCTGTTATTAAGTGTTACAATGACTGTGTTACCTAGCAACCAAAAATCTTTGCAATAATTAATTTATGAAAAAACAACAGCAGCACGACAGATGCATACAGGAATGGCACTGCAAGCCGAATTGTTTACGGTATGATGTCAAGTGGCTTTGCGGCAGACTCAATTATTACATAAACTCTCTCATTAATCAGAAGCTAATTTCTTAACACTCCAGACTAATTCCTTTTTAATCTGCATCATTTAATGTGTCAAGGTAATACAGAGGTTATGCCTACAGTGCTGAAGGTGACTAATTGTTGGATTCTTCTGAGCAGTCCGGCTATGTTGGCAAATGTGCGATGAAAATATCTGTATGGTTGTAGCCTGCCAGTCAAGAGTTTCCTGCCACACACACTGTTCCTGTCTGTTGTTAAAGCAATTTGGATACCACATGCACACCTGCTCCACAGTCAGCTCAATATTGCAGCGCACTGCTAATGAATGACATAAAAGCCTGGCTCGGTGGGAATCTATATGTTCATGTCTGAGTCAAAGGAACTCATTAAGGAACCCAAACATTTGTTACCAGTTAATTCCATTCACATAAAAGCTGCAGTATGTAAAAAGGGGTATGAAAACACACCCACACACATACACATAAAGGGGCTTGCTTCCTGCATGGTTGGCAGTCTGGCATTTGTGTTTTTCTTTCCGTGTGTCTGATTTGTCTGTTTGTGTTTACATACTTTTATATATAGTCACATTGGTACAGGGAAGGATGCAATACAGTATAGGCTGGTATTCCTGTAGAAACAGCATTAATGTCAATATTTATCTCAGAAAAGGTTGTTCAAAGCTTGTTTTAGCGTCCATGCTTTCCTGTTCTCAGAACTCTGTCTGCTCTAAATGCACTAGTCACTTTCAACCTTCGCCACAAATATGTTTCGTGACTGTATCAGTTTAGCCTATTACATTTGTCTTAAACATAATCTGTAAACACCAACTTTGCCAACATTTTGTATTGCTTGTTAAAGGAGAAATTAAACAATTAAAGAAGTACGAGGCAGCTGGATACTAGGATATTTATATTTAGGCTATAAAAGAATGCATTAGAAAGTGGTGCTTTGGATTTCATTTACTGTCAGGCTTAGCTATGACAAAACAATTGTTTTAAAACAGGGAGTATTTCTAAACAAATCTTTTTATAAGTTATTCTCCGTTAAGTGAAACACTCTTCTCTCCAAATGTTCTCCCTACAAATGTTAACATGATAGCAATGAAACAACTATTAAAATAGCCCTGATTGTAGGGCTGCTCGATTATGGCAAAAATCATAATCTCGATTATTTGGGTCAATAATTGTAATTGCGATTATTAAATGTGATTATTCATTGACTTTGAAAACATGAAGTTATTGGAAAAAAAAAATGTGAACATTATGTTTTTAACAGTTGATTAACCTGAACTTTAAGTATAATTCAACTGAAAAAAAAAATCGTGATTAAAATACGATTAATTGAGCAGCCCTACCTGATTGGTCGATCAGATTTATTAGAATTGGCCTTAATCTCAGAATTACCATTCAACCCAACCTGTATGTCAGAAAGCTACACTAGCATCTGTCAGAGGGAGGAGTGAAGTGCATCCTGTTCACGCTCCTTTTGTACCTCTATAACACTACATATGTATGCATTGGAGCCCTGCTGATTATTGCATGTAAGGGATACACTGGGGAGCATATGTGTGTTTGTGTGAGAGCAGATAACATCTCGGGCTTAGAGGCGCCTGCTGGGCAGTGTTCTCTCTATCTCTCTCTGCTCTCCTCAAGGCTAAATACAGGAAATGAGCGCTCGGAAGCGAGGCAGTTTGTCTCAGCTGAGCCTGCATGAGAGGCATGTGCCGCCTTGGAACCAGCCTCTCCTGCATGCAGTTTGTTTTCTGAACAGCTCCTCCAGGGAACCTCTTAGAAGATTCAGTGGCACTGCCTTCCGCTCAGATCAAAGAGTAGTGACATAACCTGCATGCATTTTTCTAATCCATTTATCCAATCACCCGACAACCAATGGGTTGCTTGAAGCATAAAAGGAAAAGTGCAACCTAGACTTTTTCCTCATCTGTATTAAAGAAGAGATCCTCTCTGTCCGGCCTCCAGGGCCGACTTCCCTAATGTAGTTTTAGTAGAGTAGATAAAGTGTGAGCTTAGTTTAAGATTACAAGAGTGAAACTCCTTGCCGGTTTAAATGTCAGAATGGTTTTGTTGTGATTTGATGACCTTTTCTTGATGTTGTGTTGACTTTCACTGGGTCTACACGACACTGTCACCAAGTGCTGCTTTTTAGCCACACTTAGGAAGCAGAGTGAATCCTCTGCTGTCAGTGAAAGCTGTATTTATGTTTGTGTGTATGTGCACGGTTTGTGTCTGTTTGTTCACTCACTGTTTCTTAGACGTGCTTGTAAAAGTGGTAAATTCCTTGCACAGCTGGTGCCGGCTGTTAGCATTCCTTGGGTGCATGTGTCAGTCTGTGTGTGTGGGTGTGTGTGTGTAAATCTTAGGAAAGTCAAAGTTGTGTCGTAGCATCGGGCCAAGTGAAGCCAATTACCTTGGCATCAGATGTCGAGCACAATCTCTGTTGAGGACCATCAAAGAACAGCTGCCATGTCAGATGATGGGGAAATATTCAAATAGCACGTTAACTATCTTACAATTGTAACTGTCTGATGTTATCTAATCCCGTCTGGCTTTATAGGTTTTTAAAACTGCTAATAGTGTCTTTAGACTTTAACCTGTCAGTGTCAGATATCTAGTTAGCCTTCCAGATAGATGGGCAATTACTGTGTATATATCAGAACTGTGAACAGGCATAAGCGGGATATTTTTTTTACATGGACCAAAGCCAGTAGTGAGCGGATAAGAAAATATCCCTGGAAATACGACCCACGCTGGCAAACCACAACTGACACACAGTTATTCCACACAGCCCTGCTTCTCAAACCAACTGTACTTTAAGTGTAACGTGTTTTTTTCTCATACAATTTTGCTAAAAAGTTCACATTATATGTATGGGATGACACATTTTCATTCAAGGGCTTCTCTGCTCTCTCTCATGAATTTGTGGATTAAAGAATATACAGTATAATAAAGTTCTAGACACCAGAGGGACATTTTATTGTGAGTTTGGTACTGTAGGTTGGCTCATTTGAAATATATCCACAGTACAATACTGTCTGTTAGAAAGGACACTTGTAAGGGATAAGAAGAATGCATGAGTTTAAATACACACCTTTAACGCCTCTCAGGTAGAAGCACCTGACAGCAAGGGATTGTTTTTTCTAGCTGTTTCCATGACTTGCCATTTCTCTACAGGTAGACAACTCCACTCATTCAAACTCAGCATATAAGGGTTAACTGAGTAGGAGTTTTTCTCATCTCTTTGTTCAGTTCTGTTTGTTTGAGAATAAATACACACTGACATTATCAGTGGCGGCAGCAGGTGAAAAAAACGTATTCTCCGTATGTTTCATATTTTCTCTGTTTGTTTTGGACAGGCTTTGGAAGAGGCCCAAATTGCCATCCAGCAGCTCTTTGGAAAAATCAAAGACATCAAGGACAAGGCAGAGAAGTCTGAACAAATGGTATGTTCACACACACACACACACACACACACACACACACACACACACACACACACACACACACACACACACACACACACACACACACACACACACACACACACACACACACACACACACACACACACACACATACAAGGTGGCTTGTTGAAGCTAATCAGTGACATGACCTGGCAAAGGGGTATACACTCTGTATCCTTCTGTTACAATAGAGGAGAGAGTTATTTAAAGTTGAGGAAGTAGGCTGGGTGTGTAGAGAAAGGGTGAAGGGGGAGGTTGGAAAGCAGACCCTCCCTCAGTGGCATGTAGGAGCAATGATTTCTCAAACCAGTGGATGTGGGTTGTTTATCTTGCTCTATTTATCTTTGTCGTATCGCTCCATCCAGTCGAACCACCTATATGTGTACACCTTCTCTTGCTTCCTCTTTCCCCATCTCTGAACATTTTACTTTCTCCTTATTCTGTGCGATACAAATGACCAACCTCTCTGACCTTTTCTTTTCCTGCGCAGGTCAAGGAGATTACGAGGGACATAAAGCAGTTGGACCATGCCAAGCGCCACCTAACTACATCCATCACCACCCTCAACCACCTGCACATGTTGGCAGGAGGCGTCGACTCTTTAGAGTGGGTGCAATCCCTTTTAACAGAATGGATCTAATTTGACCTAAATAAAGCATTTGGGATTGTTCAGAAGCTCTTCAGTTGAGATAAGCGTTCTACATTTTCTGATAAAGTGTTAGTTGCTGCCAGTAGAAATACTCTGAACTGAATGAGGAGTTTTATTTCAGTCTAATATGATTTCAGTGGCATGTTAATAAAAAAATACGGGGTTCAAGCTTCTAATGTATTTTGATAAAACGTCTTTAAAATCTGTAAAAATAACATCCTTCTTTGTTATCTTTTCTATCTTTTAAGGATAGTGTTTGTATCCCCATTAGCATGTTAGGAAGGAATTTGCACATGTGAGAGATACGCTTACAGATGTGCTCGGCATTATGACTTGACAAAATGTAGCGTATCAAATATATTTTCTTTATTTAATAATAGAAATGTGTGTTGTTTTGGGTTCCAGAGCCATGACCAGAAAGAGGCAGTATGGTGAGGTGGCCAACCTGCTGCAGGGAGTGGTCAATGTGCTTGAACATTTCCACAAGTACATGGGCATACCCCAGATCAGACAGCTATCTGAGAGGTAACACACGCTAACACCTACACACACAGCTCTGGGGTTGAGTATCAAAGCATTTAGAACAGCTCATTTCCAGTAGCAAGTTCAGAGCCTGTTCTCTGCTTACAGCTGAATATTCCACCGCTCGTCAGCAGAACTGTTGAAAAGTGGTTACAGTATTTGGATGGAGGTATTTTGTGTATGGCATCCTGTTTATGCAGATACAGTATACACACACGCATACACACACAACTCCACAAATACAGGAACACAGAGGAAGGAAACACTGAACAGAGTCCCTTTATGGCCGCGATTCTTCCATTGTGAGAGATTAGGAGAATACTTTTTCTAAGGGTGTGTTTGTGTCCGCATGTATGTGCTTCAATTAATGGTACATTCCAGAATGTTTGTTTGCTCTTCTGCCAATATCTGGAAAATACACACAGCTACACACGCACACACAGACACAAACAACAAAGTGCATTGTTACACTCTCGTTTCCCACAGCCCTGACTGATTTCATTTCCATTTTTACTATTATTTTCCATGAACATTAAATCAAATTGGGACACATTGGCCATGTTCAAGTTTAAAGCAGTGCTGATCCCCCAAAAAAGATGACCTTCTGTTCTGTTTTGACTGAGGTGTGGCCGAATAGTTTTTTACCAAATAACAGCTGCGTGGAAGAAGTGACTGGAGATAATAAGACAAGGCAGACAGTTGAAAGAAAGTCATAGCAAGACAATAAAAGATTACATATTTGATTAAATTCTGAACTCAATCTCTTTAAAAACTTTACAAAGAAGGCGTTAAGTAATTTTTATTTTACTTATGAATTTAATTTTTTTTTAAAGGGACGGGAATAAATATAAAGCAATCCAAAAGAAGAAGAATGGTTTTTTTTATGGGAATATTCTACATGGTTACAGTCTAAATGTATCTTAGGGCCTCCAAATTACAATTCTCCCTTCCTGCCTTAAAATATTTAATTCAGTTAAGGAAATTGTTATTTAATTTGTCTTTATACTTATAAAGTGCAAATGTCATAGTTGAACCTGATCAACTTTTTTTTAATCTTAATAAGCCTTACTCTTGTCATTGCTTAATGCTTCGCTCTCCTTCTAAACTTCACCATGACTCTCACAGTTCAGCTGACAAAGTGTTTTGTTGTGTACTATATCTATGTACTGTACTATTGTGTGTGTGTGTGTGTGTATATATACTGTGTGTGTATACACATACATGACCTGCTGTTCTCTCTGACATCAGTGTATATGAGCATGAGACTCAGCTGAAACGGGAGCAATAGAGCATTGTTTGTTGTTACACTCAGTAGCTGAGGTTGNTGCTTAATGCTTCGCTCTCCTTCTAAACTTCACCATGACTCACAGTTCGGCTGACAGGCAGCGAGACAAAGTGTTTTGTTGTGTACTGTATCTATGTACTGTACTATTGTGTGTGTGTGTGTGTGTGTGTGTGTGTGTGTGTGTGTGTGTGTGTGTGTGTGTGTGTGTGTGTGTGTATTGTGTGTATACACTGTGTGTATACACATACATGACCTGCTGTTCTCTCTGACATCAGTGTATATGAGCATGAGACTCAGCTGAAACGGGAGCAATAGAGCATTGTTTGTTGTTACACTCAGTAGCTGAGGTTGTTAGCTGGATATTTAGCGGACATCATGCACTTGAAATAAAGCTGCCAGTTCATTTGCCCTCCATCTGTGATAACATCTCTGCACCCTCTACTGCTTATTCTGGACCATTGTCATGGCTTTGGGAGCTGTCCTTGGTTAACCCAGCCTGGAAGCCTTCAGGCAACACAGACCCTCCAAGCACTGGACAGACAGTGTCTAAGTGGATCCTTTTGTATAAGCACTTTCGGAACATTGCATACAGTGACTTTATAGTGGGTGAAAAAGAAACTAGTCACTTGTCAACAGTGTCTTTGTCTACAATCACTGAACAATGATTACATTAGGGATACATTACCTTGCTGTTTATCATAAAAGGTATTTGCCAAAGTAGCTAGGTGGCCAAATGTCATATGCCAAAAGTCTGTTGTATATTGGAAGCTTCCACATGTAATTGCTACCATTACCTTATGCAATTTGAATGATTGCGGAAACAGCTTTAATTAAAAGATATCATTTATTGGATTTCCAGAGTAAAAGCAGCACAGAGTGAGTTGGGGACTCAGATCCTGGCAGATTTTGAAGAATCCTTCCCCTCTCAAGGCTCCAAGGTAAGAGTTTCAGATTTGTTGAGTTGAATTTGTTTCTGTAAAAATGAATACAATTTCTCACTATTCAGACACTGCTCTTGTCTCGTTCCACCTTGTAAAAAAAAACGTGTATTGTTATCCATCCAGAGACAAGGTGGTCCCAGTAACGTGTTGAGAGATGCCTGTCTGGTGGCCAATGTGCTGGATCCACGCATCAAACAGGAGATCATCAAAAAGTTTATCAGGCAGCACCTCTCAGAGTACCTGGTATTATTCCAGGAAAACCAAGATGTGAGTAAGAAACTGATTTCTCTAATGAACAAGATGATATCTGTAATAGGACTAATACCATGACCTGTGCTCAGGTTGCATGGCTAGACAAGATCGATCGGCGCTACGCCTGGATCAAACGGCAGCTCGTGGACTACGAGGAGAAGTACGGACGCATGTTTCCTGAGGAGTGGAGCATGACGGAGCGCATTGCTGTGGAGTTCTGCCACATCACCAGGTAACGAAAACACCACAACATATAGCATAAAGACCCATGTTGGAAAAAGCGGTGCCAATTATCCTAGGCTATTACGGTAATTTGATAGCTTGTGTTTCGAGCCTATTTAGTGAATATTTTTGATGGTGTGTCTTTGTCCCTAAGAAAAGAGAAGAAAGAAAAATAAATAAAAGAACAATAATTAAATGTAATTAAATTAAAGAGAACGTGGCTGTGGAACATTTTGGCACTAACCACACTGGTATGGCATGCTTCTCGTGAGGCTTTGATTTGGCTTTTAGTGCAATTGACGTAGGTGGCCTGCATGAGCCGCGACCTAGTGACCACACACTCAGTCTGTTTCCCTCAGCTACAGAAGGCAAGAAGAAGTGGGCACTGTGTGTGTGCTACTCTCGACTGCAGCTGAAAAACAAAAATGCATAAATCCTATCAGTGTCTTACGAGAAGCCTGAAAAGACATGTGTTTGGTAATAGGCTAGGTGTAAAATAAAAGTACTAACAAGGGTCAAAGTATGGAAATTAATATTCTCATAAGTAAGCAATTTCAATTTTTGTATCTTTTGTTTTTAAGGGTGGAGCTTGCCAAAGTGATGCGAACACGGGCTAAGGAGATTGAGGTGAAGCTGCTTCTGTTTGCTATTCAGAGGACCACAAACTTCGAGGGTCTTCTGGCCAAACGCTTCACCGGATGCACCTTGACTGACATACCCGGAGTAAGAAAACTCCAATAATTACATACAGTTGTACAGAATATAAACTCCATCTGCTTCCACCTTTTCAAGCTGAAATTGTCCAAACACATGGAAGCTTAAATTAGAGATCTTAATTGCACTTCTGCCCTTAAATAACACTTTTCTTACAAAACAACATTTCATCCAATCAAAATAAACGTTTTGATGCAGCTTGCTTTTTTTTTTCCATAATCACAATTACATAAAGCTGTTTGTTTTGTTCTACTCACACACACAGAGTCCTCTCTGTGTCACAGCATAAAGAAACCTTTTACTCCACGTAATGTTGTATGTCGAATTGGAAGCAATAAACGAGAAATGGACGGTTAATGATTATTATTTAGTTGGACGTAAAACTCTGCCAAGCTTTTTCATCACTGACAATATTTAGGTTAGTCAGAGGCCCTTTTGTCCTCAGTTAGGTTTACACCAATGCCTGCTGGGCTCTGTCATTTGATCAGGGAATTTAGTTAAGTGGAATTTCATAATTGGATTTGCAGTTTCACCAAATCCTCCCATTAAATTGTCTACATAGAAATAGAAGAAACTGACTAAGTAATAATGAACGATTTAAGTAATTACAGAAATATTTATGCAAGTCAAGAGAGTTGTTAGCATGGGATGCCTAAGTGGCAGTAAAGCCCCTAATGCTGCTTTAATAATTGAGCAATAGAAAAAATACTAAAGTTTATCTGTTCTTTTATAGAAAAAGAGGCCAGAGAGTCCTCTTGAATCTACTAACCCCTTCCTGGATGACGACGCTGGTGAGGATGTGGGCGCAGATAAGGACGAGGATCTAGCTAAGGTGAGTTGACCTGGAATGACCCCATCTGTTCTCTCACAATGAGATGTTTCTTCCTCCGATGTGGAGCTTTTTGATTGGATTGATTGTTTGTTCTTCTTTTTCTAAAGTACTCTTGCTAAAGGTAATACCACTGGTTTATTGGCTTATGCAAGTAGAACAGTTACGTAGCAGCTCAATTTAAATATTTAATGTTTATTTTGTTTCAGTTTTAAAAAAAAACCTTATAACCCATTTAAAGCAGGGTGGATTGGTGTAAACTGCATAGTCCCTTTAAGTTGGAGCTAATACCTTGGTAGCTGATTGTACTTACCAATGAGAAGTGATTTCTACCAAGTTACACCACCTTATCTTTGAAAACTGTGCTCATATTTTGACCTTTGTTCGCTGAGCTGGAGGAAAATCCTAAACTCACTGATTGATACTCAAAGGAGCTACAACTTAACTAAAATGCCTAATTGATGTCTCAATCCTTTTAGCCCAGAAAGCCAAAAGCGCCGGACAACCCTTTCCATGGTATCGTCTCCAAGTGCTTTGAACCTCATCTATACGTCTACATAGAATCCCAAGACAAGTGAGCAACACACACATATACAAGCAGACAAGGCCATATTGGGTCGCGGTGCACAGACCCAGGGTCAGAGGCAGGTTGCGTTTTAAGGATGGCACGCGCATCCTTTTTCCACTCATCAATCAGATCCCCCACCTACCATTCTACTTCATTGTCTCTTCTATCTTTCCATCTCTTGTTTCTGAATGCCTCTGTCTCCATTGTGGCAGAAATGTTTCCCATTAGCTACGCGACCACAGACGCTGGGAGGAGGAGAGAGGGAGCTTGAATAAGTGCTGCCTCAGCAGATCTGCCTATTTTCTTTCCCACCTCTTTATTGCTTTCCTTTTTGCCCCCCCCCCCCTCTTTCTGTTTGATTCCTCCTTTCTTCATCTCAATCTCTCATTGTTCCTATTTTGTACATTTCTCTGCTCATGCTTATGTTTCTTCATTCCCTTCCTGTCTCCCTGTCTCCCTGTCTTCTACCACCATCCTTCACTTTCCCTCCTTTAATCCCTTCCCCCAGTCATGGCAATCTCTCCTGAAATTGAGCACAGTTCTGGGAGTGCTGTGCTTGCATGCAGGCCCTGGCTTTTGGCTCTCTTGCCCGTTAAATGCTGTTTGTCTGTCCAAGGGAACAGTGTTGACCTATTCTGCAGTTACAACCTCATTTTACTTCAGTCCAAAGGCCTTAGGCAGGCAACAGCCAGATCAGTCTGTCCCCAGTGGGACATAGCAGGAGAGAACAGTGGCCTGCTTGTTTTGTCCTTGGCTTTAGTTCCAAGATTCAGCAGGATTGGGCCCCACCAACTGACTGTGGTCCTGTTGACTGTAGCACTTTTGATTTTGATATGCGTGGAATATTTTCTCCTATTCAGCCGTGTTGCTCTCTGTCTGTCTGCCTCTTATTTTATCCTTAAGTTTATTTAATGGGTTTAGGAATCATTTATTTTAATGATCATGTCTTTTATATTTGAGTCACTTATTTCCTAATCCTAATCCAACCATGGGGATTTGGCTGTACATTTTCTGGCATCCGCAGGAACCTGGGCGAACTGATTGACCGCTTTGTGGCTGACTTTCGAGCGCAAGGCCCACCCAAGGCTGGCACGGAGGAGGGCGGAGCCGTGCTGCCCAGCTGTGCGGACCTCTTTGTCTATTACAAGAAGTGCATGGTGCAGTGCTCACAACTGAGCACCGGGGAACCAATGATCGCTCTCACAACCATCTTCCAGAAATTCCTCAGAGAGTACGCTTGGAAGATCCTCTCTGGCAACCTTCCTAAGTAAGACATTTTAAAAAAAGACATTATATTGAACATGTCCTTCCTTATGTCCATCATAACATGGAGATTTTAAAAGAATATGAGAACAAAAGGTAATCCAGCATGACTTTGTTTCAAAATGAAAACACTTCCAAATTGGCTTCCAACCTCTATGTTGTGGAAATAGCTTTAATATTTCCTGTTTCCATCCAGTCAATAAATATTCTGGGCAGTAACACAAACAGATTTATTTGGGATTCATTTTTCACGAACAAAATTGTCAGGCCAATATTTGTCAAATCTGTTGGTAAGATGATGTTTGAGAGTTTAGTTTTAAACGAAATGTCTTCAGTGCTGTGTGTATGATGGATTGTGGTGGCATGCTTTAAGGGATCTGGAGTTAGTTATGTTGTGGCAAAGCCTAATATGCTACCAGCAAAAACATCTCTGGCTCATTGGCCATATTATAACTCATCACTGGCTGTGGTGTGCACACACACACACAGTGGGGCTCTGTTTCTGTCTCAGATATTCATGCATGCTAATTACAAACTTGTGCTCACAGACTAATGTATACCATATTCTGAGCTGTACACAAACATGATACAAAGATGCACTCAAAGGCTTTGCAAGTGCGTACACTTACAAACACATGGAGACACAGTCGTGCAATGTGGTGTGCTGTAAAGGTTTTGCAGAGGGGCCCTGGAAAGGAGCTTAAACTATGTTGTGGTTTCTCTGTTATGTCTCTGTGATGATGTATATTAATGTAGAGGCATCATGTTGGTGCTGCCACCCCATAGATGGTTGATAAATGTCTTAAAACAGTTACTAAGAGCTATATCTTAGTTGTTATTATTAAACTCATATGTTTCCAGGTATGATCAGTTGAGAAGTGTAGGGTTTCTGCCAACAAGTAAAATCTTGAATTATATAATGCTAATTCTCTACTAAATGTTACAGCCAGCCAATATGTTGTCTCCATCTTTGTTTAACTGCTTTTCTCTTCTGTTCCTTATATCTCTCGATCCAGATCCAGCAGTAACAGTGGAGGTCTTACCATAAGCAGTCTGCTGAAGGAGAAGGACGGACCGGAGGCTGCAAAGTTCACCATGGACGAGCTGTGCCTGATCTGTAGCATCCTTAGCACTGCGGAGTACTGCCTGGCTACCACACAACAGGCAAGCACACTAATCTTAAATATCTAGAAATGCATGGCATGAGATGAACTACAGAGACAGTAGACACTAGAGGACACAATAGATTCCTTCCATGTAGCAGTTACAGAACGTTTGACCTGTGTTTCATCCGTGTTTTCAGGAACTCAGAGTGATTACAATGCATCCTGGAAGGTTTCATTCCTGCTCCTTTTGTTAGGCAACAAAGCAATTTGAAGACAATATTAAAAAGAAATGTGACAACATGCATTACAAAGGATGCACTCGAAGTAATAAAGCTTCGTATGTTGACGTTTTATTATTTTCTAGTTGGAGGAGAAACTGAAGGAAAAAGTCGATAAAGTCCTAGTGGAGAGAATTAATTTGACTGGGGAGATGGATACTTTCAGCACGTAAGTGACAACTACAGACCTGCAATGTTTTATTAGTACAAAACACATGTGCTGGCCTAACAGTGTGTTTTGTGAATAATGTGTTTTAATGGTGTCCATTTGTTCTTGTTTTCACAGTGTCATCTCAAACAGCATCCAGCTCATCGTTCAAGATATTGATGCTGCCTGTGACCCTGCTCTCACTGCTATGAGCAAGGTTGTACACAATCACACATCATCTCTAGTTATTGGATCAAATACCATTGATATAAAAAAGGAACCTATTCTTTTTTTTTGCTTTTAAATTATGAATGCCATAACACAAGGTTTCTGGTGGTTTTGTGAATGTCTCTTTTCTAACCATCATCATTCAGAAAACCTTGTAAAAGATGTCCTTGTTTTATGTGTAATGCATTAAAGGGATGGTCACATACATATTACAATCAAATGTATCATAGAGCATATGCTAAAGCTTCCCTTCTCTCCCCTCTCCCTCTCAGATGCCGTGGCAGAGTGTGGAGCATGTGGGAGACCAGAGTCCTTATGTGACCTCAATTATCATGCACATTAAGCAGAATGTGCCCATCATCAGAGAAAACCTGGCCTCCACACGCAAATACTTCACACAGTTCTGCATCAAATTCACAAAGTACAATATGCACACACAAAGTATATACAACACACATAATTGTTATATTTATAAGCCACAATTAACACTTCAAAAAAATTGATGTTTTTGTATTTTTTTTCCCTTAGCTCTTTCATTCCCAAATTCATCAACCACCTGTTCAGATGTAAGCCTATCAGCATGGTTGGAGCTGAACAAGTACGTTTAATTCCTGCTTATCTATCATAAAGTGTCATTAATTAAGCTTAATTTCCAGTCATCATCCCAATGTATCTTCTGCCGTACATGCATGTGCACAAATACATGATTATTACATCAGAAAATCCATTGTTAGCATTCACAATGTGCACTGGTGTAGATGTTTAATCATGAAAAGCTGTTCTTAAATGCCTGATTTTCTGTCTTGTGTATCCTACCTCATCAGCTTCTCCTTGACACTCACTCCTTGAAGACAGTCTTGCTGGATTTGCCCTCCATTGGCTCCCA
This sequence comes from Notothenia coriiceps, assembly GCF_000735185.1. Classification (NCBI taxonomy): domain Eukaryota; kingdom Metazoa; phylum Chordata; class Actinopteri; order Perciformes; family Nototheniidae; genus Notothenia; species Notothenia coriiceps. Next base: position 170,787 of record NW_011338487.1, read on the forward strand.
GGTGCTCCGCAAGGCCCCTGCCAGCTACACTAAGATAGTGGTGAAAGGCATGACCCGAGCAGAGATGATCCTAAAGGTGAGGAGTGGGTGGGCTTCAGTGCAGCAGCTTTTTTCAGAAGTCTTTTGTACATGTCTTTTGCATGTGTACAAAGGGCAGAGCACTTCCCAGAATACTGTTGGAAAAACACTCAACCATGCTCTTAAGGCCAGTAGATATTAGTTTAAACAGTTTACCTTACTGAAATAAACCAAAGAATGAGCTTGTTTCTTTGACTGATGGATTGTAACGAGAACCTGAGATGTTCTCTTCATTCACTATAGTTCAACTCAAACACATTATCAGAGTCGCTTGATGTTTATGGGACACTTCTGATTTTATTACATTTAACTTGGGTGGCTAACCTCATGCGTTCCATTTTACAACAAAAGCTTCACTTTCTGGCCTTAAAAGGACTTGGAACTTTAGATGGGCCGTTTTGGATGAGTGCAGTCTGAATTTAACTTTGGTTTGCCATTGTGCAGATTTAATGTTGCTGACTTATCCAGTTAAACATGAACTTTGGTGTTGATGCTTGACCTAGAATAGTCTGGCACAACCTCTAGCTAACTGCTTTTTCCACTAATTGAGGTTTCATCATAAGAAGAAAAAAAGGACAACATCTCGTCTGTGGCTTCCCTGGCAAGTCAGAATTAAACAGTGTATTTTGAGTCACTCGCGTAGATTAGTTAATTTTGGCAGAATAACTCTTGAATTGTTTCTTTACCCCTTCTTACAATAGCACTTTATGAGCATGTTTCCATAAAATAACCTACCTCTCATGAGGAAGAGAAGGAATGGAGCTCATGCACTACTGGTTTAATGAGTGAAAGATGGGCCAACACAGAACACACACACAAACATATTCTTTAACACAGTATGTGGCTGACCTTGAGCCAGTGGAAAGGTGTGACTGAGTAATTAAGTATATACATGTTACCATGCATCTACTCAAGAAACACTCTGAGTTGATCACGGCATAGGGGTGTTGTTGTCGGTGAAGAGAGCAAGCACAGGAACCAGCCAGTTAGCCATGCGTCAGAATTACCTTAGGAGACCTGAGAGGACTCTGGTATGTGGCTGATGTAGATTAACCCCACCCTAATTAACTGTCTCTGGAGTGTACTGAAATGCAGACACTCACACGCGCCTGTCCCTACATTTCCCTTGGACTCCCGGGAGGCCTTCTTTCCTTCCTGAATTTGTCACGGTTGGGCTGTTTTGTTGTTTGTAACAATAAGAGTGACCTTCACTAATCATGCCATGCTTTACTTTAATTTGATGGATACTTTATTATACTATTAGGCAAATGAACCACTCTGATCATTTGTCAGCTTTCTACTGGGATGCACACTGTTCCATAAGGCCTGTTTAAAGCTTTGTTTCCTGGAAAAAAGCCCTGAATGTATACACATGCAGTTCAACTCATCTGCCACACATTAAAGGGGCTTTCACATTATAGAATTATAGAGTGTATTCACATCAGTATTCACTGCCTGGTTTTTACTGAATTGGACTGCCAGCGGGCCCCTTCAGCTGGAATGTGATCTACAGTATATGGCTTCTAAAAACTCTCATAGAAGTAGCTGACTCTGCATTAAAGCCTCCAAGTGGTTCACATCTATTAGAAGTACATTATTAGTGATAATAAGAATAATAGAGAAAGTATACATTTCTAATGAATACAATCAGCATTGCATAATGTTCCTGCTACTTTAGCAAAAAGTCATTGAAGGGAGAAGTCTCTGTTGCATCTCTTTGAAGAAAAGAAAAGGGTCACACATGGACTTCTTTTTGAACAGTTTTGGCCTTGGAAAGAGAAAGCTCATATTAGTTTAGAGAAGCTTTTGTACTATGGGCAGCATATAAGCCATCAACTTTGTGCAACTTAAAGTTTCCTCACAGGTAATTGCTTCCACCTTGGGCTAAGACTGAAGCCTCGGAAAGACAAACCTATCGGAACAGGGTGAATATATAATAATGCCTCTGTCTAGCCTCAACAATAGTTTTGAATTACTCTCTGTGATGCTGTGGCTTGAAATGTAATCCGGCGCACACCCCCACCAAGGAACTGCAATTCATTGGGACAATTGAAGGAGCACTTTAAGTTCCCAAAGCTCACTAAGATTTTAGCAGAAAGCCAACTTCAGGATTACATGTCAAAATCGAAGCAGATCATAACATATTTGTTTTTGAACATTTAGATTTACACACTGGAGAACATATCGTACGTACAGTAAATGTAAATGTACGTCTTATTACTGTAAGATTCAACAAAACAATTAAGTTAGTATGTTTTGTTTTGAATAGTTTACCATTCACACAGCTGCACATTTAAATGATTGTGTTACTGTTCTTGAGGTGGTATAATGATCTCACACTTATCAAAACGATCCTGTTGTTGTTTCAATTAGAAGTGAAGTAACTATGTTTTATAAGTCAAGCAGTTAGTGAAAAGTGAAACCAATGTGGAAGTGCAGCTGGCAAAGAGAAGTCTATGAGAAAATCCCCCTGCATCTCACCTGATTTACCTCAGTAAAACATTTTCCTGACGAGTCAATGGCTAGTTCAAAGTCTTCTTCAATACAGCATGATGTTTGTGTTGTAAATGATGGTCCTATTTAAAGAATAATAGTGTATAAAACCTTATGTGCCCACCTTCAAACTTGAACCCTTTCCCAGTGTGTGGTATTTGTTCACATCAGATCATTGTAAACATTTTGGTCACTTAAACATGTTTTGTTCAGCACTTGGTTGTACTTCTTGTTGCCCTCTTTGGAGCCACGAAACAGACTTGTTAGCACACAATTGCCTTTATTAACACCTGATGAAGTTGTTATGTGTTATAAAAACAATTGCCTACTAACTACTACACATAGACAAACACATTTAGTCTGTGGTGTTGACTCCTCAGGGATCCTATTTAGCCAAATGCTTCACAATGTTCAACAGGAACCAGCTGACTTTATCTCTATTCTCTTTGGATCAGCTCGGGAATGAGTACAGCGGTTCATCGGAGCTTCTTTGTTATGCAGAAATAAAGCTGTGTTTGGCCGAGCGGTAAGACTGAACCAAAACAATGAAGTTCTTTGTCCTAAAGCCAAAACAATGAGCTTAAAGATGTTCAAAAAGTCCAGGACGCTGAGTGGATCTCTGATCCTTTCTTGATGTGTTCATTACTACTAGAGACCTTTCACAATATGTGTGATAATTTGTTCCATTGTTAAAATAACAAGATTCAAATTGCATATTGGTCTGCACGTCAGCTGACAAAAGAAAGTCTCAAGATGAATTACTGTATTTTTTTCCCACTCCCACCACCCTAAATCAGTATTACACATATTTGGGTTATCTGTTTTGTGTGCTCAGTGATGTTGAAAGTATACAGGATTGTAAGCTGTGTGTCTGAGACGCCTCTCGTCTGATGCCTGTGAGACGTGGCTGTTTTCCACGTTCATCCAGCCCAGCCCATCATTGCTCCAGCTCTCTGTACCACCTCTGAAGCTCTCTTTTGGGGAGTATTTAAAAGGCAACCCCCCTTC